>NW_006978769.1:0-561 GCF_000164805.1 Carlito syrichta | reverse complement strand
AAGAAATAAAGGAAAATAAAAGAAAAGCATCCATTTGTGCATTGAATTGGGGTCATCATGAGCAGACAGAGATCATTTGGGAAGGAGGCCCCCCCAGCCTTGGGCCTAGAATTCCCAAAAGATGGTGGATCAGCAGACAATCGGGCTGTGGCTTTGGGAGGCCAAGAAAAGGGACCCCTGGAGCCCAGGAGTTCGAGCCCATCCTGGGCCAAGTAGCAAGACCTCGTCACTCCCTGGAACGCAAACTCTGGAGTTGCACATGATGGCACCCTCAGTCCAGGCTACATGGGATAAGGTGGCCTCTGTCCTGGGTGTTGCTTTGCATCGGCCCTGCAGACAGATCATACAAGTTCAGGCCGGGCACTGTGGCTAACGTCCATCAGACCCACCCTGAGAGGCTGATACGGGAGGCTGCCTGAGCCCAGAGGTTGCAGACAAGCCCGGGAGACATGGCAAGACTGCCTTTTAGTGAGAGGACCCCCAAATCGCATCTGGCATGATGACCCTGTAGTCCTAGGTGTTCAGGCAGTGATGTGGGAAGACAATCTGAGTTCTGCAGGT
>NW_006978768.1:0-682 GCF_000164805.1 Carlito syrichta | reverse complement strand
GACATATCATTGTTACCTATTACTCATGCTGCAGTGCTAGAGAATGCTAAACCATATTACTCCTATCCAGTTGGAATATGATACCCATTAACAATTATCTCCTATCCCAGCCTTCCCCTCATCATTCTCAGTGTCTTATATTCTCTGTTCTATATTTTACTTTTATGAGATCAACGTTTTTCAGCTTCCACATATGAGGGACAAAATATGGTGTTTAGCTTTTTGTTCCTTGCTTATTTTTGTTTAACATTACTTCCTTCAGTTTCTTTCATGTTGCCATAAACAATAGGATTTTATTCTTTTTTATGGTCAAATAGTATTCCATAGTATACACATATCATATGCTATTTATCCATTCATGTGTATTTTTAACACCTAGGCTGATTCCATATCTTGGTTATTATGAATAGTGCTGAAGTAAACATGGTTTACTGATTTTCTCTTATTCAGATATGCCTATTAGTGGGATTGCTGGATTATATGGCATATAGTTCTATTGGTAGTGTTTTGAGGAATCTTCATAATGAGTGTACTAGCTTACAATTCAGTCAACACCATCTAAGAGTTTTCTTTTTACTACATCATTGTCAGCATTTGTTATTATTATTATTTTTTATTTTTTTATTTTTTATTTTTTTGAGTTGGAGTCTCACTCTGTCGCCCAGACTGGAGTGCAGTGGCC
>NW_006978767.1:0-646 GCF_000164805.1 Carlito syrichta | reverse complement strand
GGCTGCAGAATCTAGCCAAGGAGATATGAAGGGACCGGGCGTGCTGATCAAGAAAAGCAGAACAGCTGGGCTCGGTGCCTCAGTCTGTGACCCCAGCACTTTGGGAGGCCGAGGCGAGTAGATTTCCTGAGCCTGTCGGTTCGAGAGCAGCCCAGGCAACTTGGCAAGACCCCATCTCTATAATAAATAAATAAATAAATAAATAAATAAATAAATAAATAAGCAAGCAAGCTGGGCGTGATAGCACACGCCTGAAGTTCAGGCTACTTAGAAGGCTGAGGTGGAAGGATCGCCAGAGCCCAGTGGGTTGACAATGGGGTGGCC
The DNA here is from genome assembly GCF_000164805.1 of Carlito syrichta. Lineage (NCBI taxonomy): Eukaryota > Metazoa > Chordata > Mammalia > Primates > Tarsiidae > Carlito > Carlito syrichta. Next base: position 322 of record NW_006978767.1, on the reverse strand, counting down.
ATGAATTGGTACCATTGCATTCCAGCCTGGGTGATGGAGTGAGACTCCAACTCAAAAAAAAAAAAAAAAAAACAGAACATAAGTCAGAATAGGAAAACTTTGTCAATATGGTAGCACTGTCTCATGATACAGGAATAAATACCCTGGCAAAGTCCCTAGAGTATCTAGCCAATTTGCAGATAGGATGGCTCTTGGGAGCTAGGAGAAAGTGATGGATAGCCCACATTTTGTGAAGAAGAAATTCCAAGGCTTCTATGACTGACAGTAGAAAAAGGTCTCAAAAGACTTACAGCATGCTGAAGAGGATACAGTGGATAAGACT
>NW_006978766.1:0-558 GCF_000164805.1 Carlito syrichta | reverse complement strand
CATGCACCTGTTGTTCTGGTTCCACAGAAGGCTGGGGTAAGTCTTGCCAGAGGCCAGTGTGCCGAGGCTGTGGTGGCCGGGAGCAAGCCCCCGCCCTCCAGCCTGGGTGACAGAGTGAGTATCTGATTCAAAGAAAAAAAGGAAAAAAATGAAAAAAAAAGAAGAGCATCAATTTAGGTATGGAGTTCGGATCATCATGAACAGAGATCCTTTGGTAAGGAAGCCCCAGCCTTGGACCCAGAGTTCCCAAAAGATGGTAGATCGGCAGTCAAATGTTATGTGGTTTTGGGAGGTTGAGGAGGGGGACCATTGGAGCCCAGGAGTTCGAGACTGCCGGGGCCATAGAAAGTCCCATTACACCCTGGAATGCAAACAATGGAGTCGTGCATGGTGGTGCTGGTGTTCCCAGCTACACGGGATGTGGTAGATTCTATCCCAGGGCATTCCTTTGTATAGCCTTCCCAACAGAACTTGCAAGTCCAGTTCAGGCACTGTTGTTCACAACTGTCACCCCCGTGTCTTGGAGGCTGAGGCGGAAGGCTGCCTGAGACCAGGGGT
>NW_006978765.1:0-775 GCF_000164805.1 Carlito syrichta | reverse complement strand
CCAGCTGCATCAAAATGACTGTCAGCCTGTCTTCGAAGATCTGAAGCCAGACATTGTTTTTTCTCTCTAGGTATGAAAGTCTGCATGACATCTTCTTCTTATATAAGGCTGTTTATCTACTTTAAAAATCTGTGATGCAGTATAGCCATCTTTATCAGGGTTTTTAGCTAGATCTTCTGGATAACATGCTGCAGTTTTTACATCAAGATATGCTGTCTCACCTTGCACATTTATGTTATAGAGATGGTTTCTTTCCTTAAGTCTCTTTAACCTATATCTGCTAGCTTCCAAGTTTTTTCCTGCTGTTTCATTACCTCTCTCCATCTTCAAAGGATGGAAGAGAGTTAGGGCCTTTTTCTAGATTTGACTTGGGCTTACATAAATGATGTGGCTGCTTTATTCTACATGGACTACTACATCTTTCTCCATATCAGCAATAGTCTATTTGGCTTCTTATCACTTATGTGTTCTCAAGATTGCACTTTTAATTTTCTTAAATAACTTTTCTATTGCATAATCAACTTGGTTAACTGGCACAAGACTTTTATTTTACTTCTATCTTGACTTTTGACATGCCTTTCTTACTAAACTTTATTATTTCTAACTTTTTTTCTGTTCCAGGGAATAGGGAGGCCTGAGAAGAGACAGAAATATTGGGTAGCTGATGGTTGCTAAAACAGTAAAAAGCACATACAACATTGATTAAGTTTGCCATTTTATTTGTGTCAAATAAGTTTGTGGTGCTCCAAAAGAATTACAATAGTAACATCAAAAA
>NW_006978764.1:0-757 GCF_000164805.1 Carlito syrichta | reverse complement strand
AAATAACCTACAAAATGACTTAACCAGGTAGATATGGTCAGTTTTCAAACCTTATCAGGTCATGCACATGTCATACAAAGTGTTTACCATTTTAAGTTTCACCTGTCTCATAAGAGGTTACTAATCAAGCACAACAGATGATTTAACCTTAAAGTTAAATGTATGAGCATTTTATTGATAATTTAGAAGGTTTAACTGTTTGGAACCAATAATTTCAAATTAGTCATTCTTGTAGCAAAGTATTTATATAAATAAAGATCATTCTGATCTTGGCTAGGCTTGTAATTTTGTAATGTTGGATTAAATGTAATGTTGACAGTTTTAAAGATATATTTTTATACTATTGTTAATCATTAAAGTCATATGAACTTGAAAAGCATTTTATGAGTACTTATTTACTTAAAAGCTAATTTGGTAGCATGCTGGACAAGACATATAACATACAACATATAACATGCAAACATAATAAAACAAATCTAGATTTAATAACCTTTACTTTTAAATTTCAGTTATGAAGCAGTAATAAATTTACTATTATTATTTTTAAAGATATTTACATTTAGATTATATTTCTGACAAAATTAGAACAAGCTTACATGGCTAAACTTTGTACCAATAGGCAGTTCAATAAAAGCTGTGCAGGTTGAAATGATGCCTGCCTTTTTAGTTACAACTGGCTGAGCTGTATAAGCAATACCAATGAAAAAGGGCAAAATAAAGACAAAAACATACTTAGAGAAAACCAGAAAATCAAAAT
>NW_006978763.1:0-727 GCF_000164805.1 Carlito syrichta | reverse complement strand
GAAAGGTTTTATTTTCTAGTTAGTGTGAGATAAACTTGGAGATATGGTTGTGTAGCATTAGGTTTTGGAGTGGCTGCTGGGGGTGAGGTGTGCATCTGGGGAAGCATGTGGGATGGCGTCTCCTGCATGCCCTTCCAGAGAGGTGCACTTGCTGTAACTTTTCTAGAGTGACAAACAATCAATTTTTGCAGTGGGTGGAAAGGCAGGCTCCTGCCTCTGACCCTCCTTTCCCCCATGAAGTGGATTAAGGGGCCTTCCAGTACCAGAAAACTGAAGGTTCTGTGCCTACAGCAGTAGCTGCTCCAGACCTCTCTGGCCCCAGGCCTCTCTCTTTCTCTCTCACACCTCCCTCCTCCCTCTGGATGCTGGCCCTGCGGGTTGCTGCAGGACTCCAAGTATGAACTCGAGGACAACCCCAGGGTGACCAGGCCACCTTTGTCATGCACAATGCACCTGCCTATAACCTCTATGGCCAGTTCCAGTATGGGGACCCCCGGGTGGTCCAAGAACGCACACACAAGAGCAACAGCATACTCAAGGCCTCACTGAAGGAACACTGCAAGAAATGCTACTCCACCAAGGACGAGAAGGTGATGCTAGGCATCATCACCAAGATGACCCTCACGCATGTCTCCACCTGGTTCCCCAACGCACGCTGGTGCCTCAAGAAGAAAAGCAAGGTGACGTGGGATGTGAGCAGCAAGGACCAGGAGGACTGTGCCCTCTT
>NW_006978762.1:0-695 GCF_000164805.1 Carlito syrichta | reverse complement strand
CCACCCCCCCATCACCATATATAAATTTTAGGCCCCCTATTTAAGGTCTCCTTAATCTCAGACCAAGTCCCAGAAGAAATACAGCTGTCATTTATGACCCCAGATTTGGAAGGTGGGGCGTGAAGTGATTCTCATTCAATGGTGAACTAGGACAGATGAAACCAGTCACAGATGATTTAAGCACCAGGATTCTCAAGTACTCATCCTATGGTTTAAATCTCATACTTCCTTGATACCTCACATGTTAGTTGATTCCCTGTACTTCATATACACTTTAGTAAAACAGAGTTTATTTACACTATCCAAACATATCCGTGTTTAACATGGATACACTTCCTAAAGCACAGTTTAGCCTAAGCTTATCTCGATAAACATTAACTAAAAGTTTATTCTAATTGCTCCTCTCCAATACTTTTGGGAAAAAGATTTTAACCAGTATTAACTCTGTGGTGCTTGAAAGCTTATACTTTTTTTCTATGTGGTTTTTCTAAACCTCTTATACTTCACCCCTTAATTCCTAAAATATCCACTCCATTCCTCCCAGCTTTCCCTGTTGTCAAAATTCTCTATGCCACCTTCAAAAGAATGTAAGTTATCACTTACTCAGAAAATAAACACTAGAGATTTCATGAAAATTTGAAAAAGAAATTGATTATGTTCATCTGTTGGACCACAGGCTGGTATTTCTCTATTTC
>NW_006978761.1:0-684 GCF_000164805.1 Carlito syrichta | reverse complement strand
TGCCAAATCAGATGAGAAGAAATGGTCTACCCAAATGAGAAGGAAGCAGAAAAATAATTCTGACAATATGAAAACACATAGTTCTCCAACACCCCCAAAAAGATCCCACCAATTCTTTAGTAATGAACTCTAACCAAAATGAATTGTTTTACATTCCAGACATAGAATTCAAAAGGTTGATTATAAAATTGGTTAATGAAATTCAGGAGAAAATTGAAAACCAACATAAAGAAAGTTTAAAAACTATGCAGGAGCTGAAAGAAAAATTATTCAAAGAGATAGCTTTTTAAAAAATCCAAAATTCTGCAAGTAAAAGAATCATTTAGGGAAGTAAAAGATACTGTGAAAAGTTTTATTGGTAAACTAAAACAAGCAGAAGAAAGAATCTCAGAACTCGAAAATAAAGCTTTTGAATCAACCAAATCAGAAAACAACAAAGGAAAAAGAATCAAGAGAAAGGAACAAAATCTCCAAGACATGTTGGACTATGTAAAATATCCAAACCTAAGAATCATAGGTATTTCTGAGGAAGAAGAGTAAGCAACAGGGTTGGAAAACCTATTTGAGGGAATAATGGAGGAAAACTTGCCTAGCTTTGCCAGAGATCTAAATATCTAGACACATTACCTGACTTCAAATTATTCTACAGCATGGTACTGGTAAAAGAGCAAACACAAGGACAAG
>NW_006978760.1:0-563 GCF_000164805.1 Carlito syrichta | reverse complement strand
CCAGAAATATCAGGGTGAGGGCAGGTCTTGGCAGGAAGCTCTCGTATGTCACAGAGTTTAAGAACAGGCAGGAAGACCAGAATGTCATCCAAATGGAAAGCCTGTTATCACAGCAGTTTGAGAGGCCCAGGCTGAGAGGAAGGCCATAGCTGGGTGGTTTGAGAGCAGCCAGGACTATCTATTAAGCAAACAAAAGAAAGAGAGGGAGGAAAAGAAATAACAAAAGAAAGAAAGAAAGAAAGAAAGAAAGAAAGAAAGAAAAGAAAGAAAGAAAATCTAAGTCAACAAAGTAATTCATTCTCTTGCAAAACTTTTGCCCTCAGTCCTTTCCCCCCTGCCCCCCTGAAACATGAGTTTTCCCCAAGCTCGGCACCTTCCAGGCCCAACCCCCCACAAATGGCTGCCACCGTTTTGGTGGAGTTCCCAAGGCTCCCTTGCCAGGTTGGTGCCGGCTCTCCTCTCTGAGGTGAGAAATGTGCTTCAGGCATGCCGGCCCTCCAATTCGGCAACAAGGACCTTATGCCCAGAAAGGTCAGGGACAAATCCCTCATCCAGGGACATTT
>NW_006978759.1:0-751 GCF_000164805.1 Carlito syrichta | reverse complement strand
TTGTGTGAGTATGAAAAGATTTAACGTGTGTATATAAATGAACTTGTTACAAGATTAAAATGACGACATTAGAGATTAAAATGCCAAATAGTAGATGCTATTAATCAAACTCAGCAAATTTAGAATCATAAAAAAAAAAACTTTCACTAGCTATTCATTTGGTAACATTTGTACAAATAATATATTGTCACATATTGTCAGAGAACTGACACTCTGCCAAGTAGCCTGATTCAAATTTGTAAAAAAAAAAAAAAAAAAAATGAACAAAGGATAGAGACTCCACAGGAATAAAAAAGGACAAGACATCAGATTATAGAACCCATAGAATTTTAGAACTTGAAGGAATGTTAAAAAACACAAAAAGATCTCATCCTTTTCCCATATCTTTTTTAGAAAAGCAACTAGAGCAAGTAATAACATCTCACTCAAGCATACACAGTTAGTAGGTGGTCAATTACCATACCCAAAAGTAATGAATTATATAAATAAAGAAAATGTGAGAAAGATGTTATATACAGTATACAAAAGCACATCTAACAAAAAATTGCTCTTTTATCTCTCTCTCTCTCTCTCTCTCTCTATATATATATATATATATAATTCAAGTGACTTAGGAAGAATTTGAAGGGATAAAAGTACTACTTCCACAATGTTGAAAGTTTTAAAGATTTATTTAAGCTACATTTCACTATTCTTTACATTTTATTTTAAAAATAATTTTGAAAAAATGTATTTTCATACCATCCTAAAT
>NW_006978758.1:0-507 GCF_000164805.1 Carlito syrichta | reverse complement strand
CAAAGAGACAGGCATGAGTTTGCATGGACATCCCTGCCCTCCTGAAGTTTAGAGAGTCAGGTCCTCCCTTTCCCTGAGGTGGCCCTTGGGAGGTGCCAGCTGGTCAAACCTGGGGAATGAGGCAGGCAGAGGGGTGGGCACCAGGATGGAGAAACGCCCCTGTGTCAGGCGCTCATCCCTGGTCAGTGGTTGAATTCAGCCACCCTCTCCTGGGTCCCTGGTCTTTGGAAGGGAGTGGGTCTTGCAGTGGGGCCCCGATGGGGTGGAGGCTGGGCATGGGAGTTTACATGTGTCATACCAGTGCTCTGGGATGCCGAGGCCAGAGGATGGCCTGAGCCTTTGGGTTCGAGACAACCCCAGGCAACTTGACAAGACCACGTCTCTGCAAAGAGACAAAAAATGAGTAGACATGGTGGTTCACGACTGTCGTTCTGACCACTTGGAGGCTGTGGTGGGAGGATCAGCAGAGCCCAGCCAGTGGAGGCCATTGAGGCCAAGAGCAGGCCC
>NW_006978757.1:0-473 GCF_000164805.1 Carlito syrichta | reverse complement strand
ACAGACTCAAGCAATGCACTCACCTCAGCCTCCCAAAGCACAGAGTTACAGACTGAGCCACCGAGCCCAGTTCTGTATTGCTTTTAAAACATGTATTTTTTCTATTGTAGTATATTTTTTTCAAATATTTTTGATTGGCAGTTGATTGAATCCAGGGATTTGGAACTATGGATACTAAGAGCCAACTGTACACCCATTAAGTCACACAGTAGGGGAACTCATTCTCTCAGAATACTACATTATCTTTGGTTCAAAATAGGTAAGAGGCCACTTGATTAAATATTGATTCTCAGGATACATTAAAAACATATGCAGTAATCACTCATTAATTGAAAGTTCATGATGCACTGTTAATTTATTCAGTAAGTATGTATGGTGCCCTTATGCCAATGGGCTAGATAATTTGCTCAAATAAGAGACCACAAATATGAAGATACAATGCCCTTATGACAACATCGACACTTACCTTACAT
>NW_006978756.1:0-807 GCF_000164805.1 Carlito syrichta | reverse complement strand
AGCTAGTTAAGTCAGTTAGTTAAGTCAGTGGGCTAACCAGCTGCCTAGCAGGGTACCTAGCTAGTTAAGTCAGCTGGCTAGCCAGCTGGCTAGCAAGTTGTCACCTAGTCAAGTCAGCTCGCTGGCCAGCAGTTTAGCTAGGTATTGAGGCAGTTAAGTCAGCTGGCAAGCAAGCGGGAAATGTAGGTAGGTAGGTAGTTAAATCAGCTGGCTAACCATCAGGCTATCTCGTTATGTCAGCTAGTTAGGTCAGCTGGCTATACAGCTGTCTAGCTAGGTAGCTAGCTATTTTCGTCTGCTGACTAGCCAGCTAGTTATTTCATTAAGTCAGATAGTTAAGTCAGCTGGCTAGGCTACTGGTTAGCTAGGTAGTTAGGAAATTAAGGCAGCTGGCTAGCAACCTGGCCAGTTAGTTGAGTCAGCTAGTTTAGTCAGCTGGCTAACCAGCTGGCTAGCTAGTTAAGTCAGCTCGTTACATCAGTTGTCTAGTCAGCTGGATAGCTAGTTAAAAAGCTTGTTACATCAGATGTGTAGCCTTCTGACTCGCTAGTTATTTCAGCTAGTTAAGTCAGCTGGGTAGCTAGGTAGGTAGCCAGTTAAGTCAGCTTGGTATGTCAGCTAGCCAGCTAGTTAAGTCAGCTAGTTAAGTCAGCTAGCTATATGATAGCTAGCTATGTAGCTAGCTAGTTGAATCAGTTAGTTAAGTCAGCTGGCTAGCTAGGTAGCTAGCTAGTTAAGTCAGCTATTTAAGTCAGATCCCTAGCTAGTTAAGTCAGTTAGTTAAGTGACCTGGAGAACCAGCTGCCA
>NW_006978755.1:0-629 GCF_000164805.1 Carlito syrichta | reverse complement strand
TAAAATTGTCTTGTTTCTTTTAAGTAATATTTCAGCCAAAAGAGTTTGAGCTCCTCTGCTTGCCTCCTTAAAACAAATTTGTAGTTAACACATTTTCATCCAAGTATTCTTCCCTTTGGGGACCATACCTCTTCTATGAAGTCTAGACAAGATTAGTCATTTAGCCCACTCCTAGCCAGTGGTATGATCGGGAGTTGTTATACTGGCCACTTTGATTGGCTCAAGGTTAGGCACATGACCAAAACTGGACAAGTCAGAGCCTACCTGAAAAATCTTCCAGAACTCTCAGGAAAGATGGTCTAAGACAGGGTTTCTCAGTTTCAGCCCTGTTGACATTTTTGTCTGTTATGGTGGCTGCCCTGATCATTCTAAGATTTTTAGCAGCATTCCCAGTGGATGCCAGCAATAAGCCCCAGTTGTGGCAAAAAAAATATTTCCAGGCATTCCAAAAATTCCTTTGGGGTGCAAAATTGACCCCAGTTAAGAGCCACTCCCATAATGTGTATCTATAAGAACAAAATAAACTGGATTTATCTATACCAGTGTTTCCTGGGGCTATCTGGAGGAAAACTCCCATGAAGGAGCCATCTGTAACAAGAGAAGATGAAGTTAGCAGAAAAAGGAAAAAC
>NW_006978754.1:0-753 GCF_000164805.1 Carlito syrichta | reverse complement strand
TTTCATTTCCCTACTTTCAACCAACAGACATTATGATAATGTAGAAAGAACATGCTATCACCATCATGAACCAAATGGAAGGAATAAAGACTTTTCACCAAAAAATACCCTTGCAGATGAACAGGTAGTGGAGGTTAGGAGAAGCCTGGGGTGAAGAGAGATAAGGAGTCTTTGGACTCAGCATGAAAAACAAGAGGATGATGGAAGGGCACTCAGGAACACAGGAAGCAACTATCTGACTAACTACATTTGAGTTAAGTTCCTCTGAGACTTCAGAGATACATAGTAGAATCTTTCAGTAACTCCTTCTCATCAAGAAGATTCCCAGGTTTCCACAGGATCCATTGAGGTGTTTCTTTCAAAGTAATGTAGATTAAATGGAACCTGATCTGCCTCATTCTGTAGGAATTTCTAGTAGCTCTAACCATTTACCCTGCTTTTCCTACCCTAAGAGAGCCAACTTAATAGCCCATCCAAGATGTCACTCATTTATACTTCTCACTGGGAACCACTACATATGTCAATGTGAAAAAATTATTTTCATTGCTCTATTTTTATTTTTGCCTGGACCTTGAATGGCATTATTTTTGCTTGACTTTCATTCCTTCATTTATTGAGAAGGCATTTCTGCATCTGCCACACCTTAGTTGTTTTCGTTTTATTTCCTCTTACACTGTTTTTCATTGCTTATTTACCAAGGTCTTATTTTCTTTAAGCTTGGACATTCTTTTCTGCTGACATTTGGTCTAACAG
>NW_006978753.1:0-792 GCF_000164805.1 Carlito syrichta | reverse complement strand
AACATGCTAGTACTTACACTGCTTGAAAGTTTTCGGTATCATTATTTGTGCACTGAGCCTTACACTCTAAGTGGCATACTTCACTCCAAAGGCTATGACAAAAGTTTTAGATCATACAAAGTTTCTAAATGAATTTTTGTACATAAAACTATGTACTTAAGGCGATTTTAGTAGTTACAATCACACCAAAAAATTGTGAACAATTTATATTCTCTTATTTTTTTTGGTGAAGTTATCAGTATCCTAAATTAATCACTCAGTATAAATTTTTTTCTACGTCTCCACAGAAAATATAAAAGCATCATTTCCAAGGTATATAAGCAATGATATATTTAAAATATTTGTATCCATCAATAACTTTTCAGTATTCTCAATATCTCTTTCCTTCATTGTGAGAAAAGAACCACAATAGGATAAGGTTTCACAGTTAATAATGTTAATGATATCACACATAATAGAAAAAAATGAAAAACTCATTATTGTAGTCTTATTGAGGAATATGCTCTCCTAATAAGTTTTGGAAGAAAAAATAAAAATAATAGCTGATTCAAAGATTCAAAGACGTTACCATTTTAGTGATCTAAGACTGTAAAAGGCAGGTTTCTTAACAAATGCCACTTCATTAAGCAGAAACATCAATAGTGCAGTTTGACTGTGATGTGTTAAAATTCCTGGAATGGTATCTACTCAAAGTAAATGTAGAGAAACTGTCCTGCCAGCCAGGGGGACATTGTTCCATCATTAGATATTCTTATTTTATCCTCCTAAATTAATGCAGAGAATTTTTGTCAT
>NW_006978752.1:0-684 GCF_000164805.1 Carlito syrichta | reverse complement strand
TAATATGGCAAGTAGTATCATAAGACTTCAATAAGGGAAAGTAGTATCATAAGACACGAATGAGGCAAGTAGTATCACAAGACACTAATGAGGCAAGTAGAAACATAAGACAGTAATAAGGAAAATAAAATCAGATGACATAATAAGGCAAGTAGTATCATAAAACACTAAGAAGGCAAGTAGTATTATAAGACACTAATAAGGCAAGTAGTATCATAAGACACTATTAAGGTATGTAGTATCATAAGACACTAATAAGACAAGTAGTATTATAAGACACTAATAAGGCAAGTAGTATCATAAGACACTATTAAGGAATGTAGTATCATAAGACATTAATAAAGCAAGTAGTATCAGACGACACTAATAAGGCAAGTAGTATCAGATGACACTAATAAGACAAGTAGGATCACTTGACACTAATAAGGCAAGTAGTAGCATAAGACAATAATAAGGCATGTAGTATCATAAGACCCTAATAAGGCACGAAGTATCAGAAGACATTAATACGGCCAGTAGTATCAGACGACACTAGTAAGGCAATTATTATCATAAGATACTAATAAGGCAAGTAGTATCATAAGACACAAAAAGTCAAGTAGAATCAGACGGCACTAATAAGGCAAGTAGTATCATAAGACAGTAATAAGGCAAGTAGTATCAGACGACACTCATAAGCCAAGG
>NW_006978751.1:0-749 GCF_000164805.1 Carlito syrichta | reverse complement strand
AAAGCGGGGGCAGTCATTGGGGGAGTTGGGGCTGGAAGGTGTCGAGCTTGGGGGACCCTCACATGACGGGTTGTGGGTGGGGGCCTGAGGCCAAAAGGTTTGCAGGAGAATGGATTTCTTTCTTTCTTTCTTTCTTTCTTTCTTTCTTTCTTTCTTTCTTTCTTTCTTTCTTTCTTTCTTTCTCTCTCTCTCTTTCTTTCTTTCTTTCTTTCTTTCTTTCTTTTTCTTTCTTCCTTCCTTCCTTCCTTTCATTCTTCCTTTCTTCTTTCTTTCTTTCTTTCTTTCTTTCTTTCTTTCTTTCTTTCTTTCTTTCTTTCTTTCTTTCTTTCTTTTTTCTTTCCTCACTCGGTTGCCCAGGCTGCTGTCAAACAACCCAACTCGGTCCATCTTCTCGGCCTTGGCCTTGCAAACTGCTGCAATAACAGGCTTTCCATTTGGTCAACATCCTCATCTTCCTGCCTGATCTTGAACTCTGGGCAGGAGGCGTTAGTCCCACCAAGGCCTGCTCTCAACCAAGGTTTTCTGGATTTTGCTTGGGGTCGAGTTGGGGGCTTGTGATGTTGTCAAGCCTGGTCTCGAGATCCAGGGCTCTGGCCATCTTCCCATCTCAGCTTCTCAGAGTGCCAAAGAGACAGGCATGAGTTGCATGGACATCCCTGCCCTCCTGAAGTTTTGAGAGTCAGGTCCTCCCTTTCCCTGAGGTGGCCCTTGGGAGGTGCCAGCTGGTCAAACCTGGGGAATGAGGCAGA
>NW_006978750.1:0-813 GCF_000164805.1 Carlito syrichta | reverse complement strand
TTTGTTCTTTTTTATGGCTGCGTAAGTATTCCATCGTGTATATGTACCACATTTTTTTAATCCAGTCCTCTTTGATGGGCAGCATGGTTGTTTCCAGGTTTCTTGCTATTGTGAACAATGCTGCGATAAACATACGTGTGCAGGTATCTTTTTTATAGAGTGATTTGTGTTCTTCAGGGTATATTCCCAGTAGGGGGATTGCAGGGTCATATGGAAGGTCAATTTTTAGAGCTTTTAGGAATCGCCACACTGCTTTCCACAGAGGTTGCACTAGTTTACACTCCCACCAACAGTGTAGAAGTGTTCCCTTTTCACCACACCCTCTCCAGCAGCTGTTATTTTTTGAGTTGTTGATAATTGCCATTCTGACTGGAGTTAGGTGGTATCTCAGTGTGGTTTTGATTTGCATCTCCCTGATGATTAGTGAGGTTGAGCATTTCTTCATGTGTTTGTTGGCTGCTCGAATGTCTTCTTTTGTGAAGTGTCTGTTCATGTCTTTTGCCCATTTTATAATGGGGTTGTTTGTTTTCTTCTTTTCAGTACGCTTCAGTTCCTTGTAGATCCAGGATGTTAAGCCTTTGTCAGACCTAGAGTTGGCAAAGACTTTTTCCCAGTCTGTAGGCTGTCTCCCTGCTCTCTTGATGGTTTCTTTGGCTTTGCAGAAGCTTGTCAGTTTAATAAGGTCCCATTTGTCTATCTTCTCTCTTAAGTCCTGTGGGTTTCGGGTTTTGTACAGGAATTGGATGCCAGTTCCGATTTCCATGAGAGTATTTCCTTCCTTTTCTAAGGTTCTTATGGTTTGAGGTTTTACAG
>NW_006978749.1:0-39279 GCF_000164805.1 Carlito syrichta | reverse complement strand
ATGAACGTAATTGTACACCTAACCCTTAACTGTACCCCACAAAACTATAATAAAAATACTGATTAATTAAAAAAAAAAAAAAAAAAAAAAAAAAAAAGAAAATCTTGGCCTCTCTGTCACCAAGTATTAGATTCCACAGTATTCAGTAACTCACAGCAAAACAGTCTTCAGAGAATGGTCACCTTGTCCACCTCAGCCAAAAAAAACCACACACACACACACACACACACACACACACACACAACCCTATTTGTCAGTTGTCAGTGATATATGGTCAAAAAGCTGATGATGTATCTGTGATATGCCAAGAGTCTATGTCCCCTGGTTCTTTGTTTTAGCCACGCTGCCTCCTAAATGGCTCCTGGTGACCTGGAGCACTCTTGCCTGTCACCCTGTCTTGGCCTCCATGGGTTGCTCTTACACTTATCTTTACTCTGGATTTCTTTCTTATGCCAACATAAATTTTCAACTGAGTTAAATAAAGAAAACAAAGTCTTTGGGGTCAGAGTATCCAGATTTGAATCTTATCTGTGCTCTTTATTCACTATAATTTTGACTAAATCACTTAACATCTCTAAGTTTAGCCATTTTATCTATAAAATTTTTAAAAATAATCCCTGCCCACTTGTCATAAGTAATTGTGCTGAGGAGCAAATATGGTAATGTATGCAAAAAGTTTTATAGTTGGTAAAGCATACTAAAAATGTAAACTATTCTTAAAACTTGGCCTACAAATTAAGTATATTTCTCTTAATTTGCCCCTGAGGAAAGGATCTATTACATGATTTTATACTGAATGTATTGTGCTACAAGGTCATTTGTGTTTAGTGGAGAAGCATGCATAATATAAAAGAAAGCATCTCTAAGTATTTTCAGGATGCTGGGGTGTTTTTGGATGATGGTTTTCCCTTTTCCTTGTGCCTCTGTTATCAGCACATACACATACACATGAGGCCAATATTTTTCTTACCTCCACAAATAGCCTCATTCCTAGTTTCTGATCATTTGTACAGAAACAATGACCGCAGGGATAAGGCCACCTTCATAGCACATATGCAGAATAAGCCACCTCTAGTCGATTTCTGTAAAGCAAGTCATAAAATTTTCATGGCTGCCAATTTGAAAACATAAAATACTGAAAGTTGGTTTTAACACTTCCCCAGGAGAGGATTCCTGATGCCCTTACTGGAATTTAAACTGGAAGTTGTCTCCAGCCATCTGTTAAACAGATACAGAAATTCCCTCGCTGCTTCCCATGGGCCAGCAATAATACCAAGGCTATTCCTCTTCCCTACATGGAAGCTGAGGGAATGAAATTCAAAATCAGAGAGAAGAGAGGATGTGCAGTGTCAGTCCAGGTAGAGAGTGTGCAGAGGAAGAAAGGACAGGACTCAGCAGATATGCGGGTAAGAAAGGTCTCAAAAGACGTGTGCATCTCCATGATAATGAGTCTGCCAAAAATGCAAGCTATATATATTTATGAAGTTCCCAATAACTTAGCATTGGCCTAAGTCCTGATGTTTTATAGAAACTCACCCCCTACCACTCATTTCTCTCCCTCTCCTCCCTGTCTCTCTCTCTCTTTCTCTCTCTCTCTATCTCTATCTCTATCTCTTTCACATACACACACCCTTGAATTGGAGTAGTTGCTGTGTTCTTATTCTGAAGTTCTGAAAGATTTTTTTTATTCATCTGTACACTAATTCTTCTGTTCTCCCATATTCCAATTTTCAGTACTCTTTGACTAAATGTTTTATTAGGACATTGAATCAGAGTTACATCCAGCAGCAGCTGCCTGAGATGCCCATTGGGCAGAAGCAGAGGTTTGGGGCTTGCCAAATGAGAGAGTCAACAGCAGTGACCTATCCGTGGGTCCACTGCCCCAAGTGGCAAGCCTTCTGTCCAGAAGCTGAGATAACAAGGACAGAAGTAGCCAAATGGACATCAGAATTAGGGGCTGGGCAAAGGCAGGAGCAGGGCGATATTTAAGGTTCAGCCAGGAAGAGGGAAGCAGTACAGACAGGTGGCATGGGAGGACTCCGTATGTGAATGTGGTGCACCCAACATGGCACCTTGGAGCTGGCTTAATTTGATCTGACAATTTCCTTGTTCTACTTTTGTGGGCTTGCTCTCAATATTTACCCAAATTTGTAAGTAGCCACAGGCAAATGTATTCATTGTGAAAAGCAAACTCTTTTAAAATATAGGTTTGGCTAATCTATACAAGGGGAGACCCCCCCCACACTAAAAAAATGGATTTTTTTTTTGGAGGGCAGGCCCCTTGTAGTACAGGCTTCCCCTTTAGGTAAGTGTTCTAGGAGCCCATGGACATCAGTGTACCAGCTAACATTGTTGTGAGAGACTGCACTTGTCTTCAGTGATTTTTTTAAAAGATTCTTTTAGCATGTTTGCCCATTTCATGATGGGTAATTTATGAGTGCACCTGCCCACATCATGCTGAGTGTTCAGCAGTTTTTGACCAAAAACATCATGACTCCCCTCTCTGTTCCCCACCCTCCTTATTTACCTGATCACGCCCCAAGCAACTTTTTGTTTGTTTGTTTTCTCAATGAAAAAAAGTCCTCAAAGGGAAATGTTTTGCCAGTATGGAAGAAGAAAACAAAAAATGTCAGAAGCTCTAAAAGGCATCCAAATTGACCAGTTCAAAAACTGTTTTGAGCAGTGGAATCCTTTTTCCCCCCTTATTTTAAAGATTTGGTGTACAATTCAGGGTTAGGTTTACAAATGTTCATTATGCAGATACTCTTGTTGATGAGGTGTGCCCCTCCCTCCCCTGGCAGTTTCCCTCACCTGCCAATCCCACCCCCTCCCCCTGGCAGTTTCCCACTACTGCCAATCCTTTTCTTATAGTATTATGATAGTTGTTCAAGGTCTGCTTATGAGTGAGAACATATAGTACTCTGTTCTTTGTTTCTGTGATAGATCACTGAGTATGATAGGTTCTAAATCCATTCAAGTTACTGTGACATTCATGTTTGTCCTTTCTTATGGCAAGCAGTGGAATCTTAATAGGTGTCTTGTATCAAACGGAGATTACTCGGAAAGTGACTGAAGTTTTAACAGAAAGAATACATAATACACAATTTTTTATAAATAAGTTCCAGACTTTTTTCCAGACTCCCTTCCTCATATGTTATAATTTCAAGGAGTACAAACTAAGCATTAATCAAACAAATATCCAATTAATACTATTTCAATGAACAGAAAACAAGTATCATGAATACTCTGGGCATGTAGAATAGTCATCTAAAGTCCCAGTGCCTTAACCCAACATCCAAGGTTTGTCACAATCCTGCTTCTCAGCCAGCCTCCCTCTTCTTCCCTACTTGAAATTTGTTCTGCTTTTCCCCCAATAAAACTATGTTCAGGTATGTCTCTCTCTTTTCTCAGGACTTCTCCTTTTAGGGGGATATAATTTAAAGTATGGTTATAGGCAAACCACTTAGTTACCAAAGCTAAAAGCAGCCTCAGGAGTCTTGAGGATTAACAGTAGAAAAGTTTGATCAAGTTGTAAATCTCCTAGGTAGGAATCTAGTGAAAAACTTGTTGATTATTTTAAAGTCAATTCATTTACTGTCTTTAGAGAGGTTGTTTGCACACAACCTGGCATTGAGAAATAACCTGGAGGCTCGTGATTTTCCATTTCTGTTCAGGAACTAAAGCTTTTTTGAATGCACCTCAGAATCTACCTTAAGGGAGAAGCCATGGAACCCACTGTTTCTACTTCTACCAGGGCAATTATGCCCTTACCAATTTTATATATGGGGTTCACATAAAAATGCAGTGGTATTGTTACTTTAGACATAGAAAGTTCTTACTTCTCTCTCTGAACTGTATTAGAATGGATCCAAATGCAAAGTAGAGGAATACATTCAGAAGAATTATCGATTAACTTATTCCAAGTCAGTATCAAAATATGTCTTGAATCATAACTTTATTTGGCTTCAAACAAGAAAACCATTTTATAATTTTAATTATGCTACATCTTCCATTTTAAATTAAATTCTGTTGAACATTTCTAACATAGGAAAACAATTACTGGGAGAGGTTATGAGTAGGATGCAATCTTGAAGGGAGAATTCCAAGTTACCATAATTATCCCAAGAAAATTTTTCCATATGAAGGAAAAGAATCCTTTGCCTTTTAGAACACATAAAATGCCTTTGATTTATAACTTTCACTCCTCCCAGAAGCTCTGTGTCACATCTTACACACACACACACACACACACACACACACACACATACACACACACACACACACCCATGTCATAAGACTATATTTTCATTATGAATATATGCTTGGATATTTTTCCTTCCCTGAGTAGTAGTGCTAGGTCAATATTTGAAGCTCTGTAATTATTTGCTCATTGTTTGCTTGATGTACAATTATTACAAGTCTAGAAATCTTTTTTTTTTTTTTTTTTAGTTAGAGTCTCACTCTGTCACCCAGGCTGGAGTGGATTGACACACTCATGACCACCACAGCCTCAACCTGCTGGGCAGGTGATCCTTCTGCCTCAGCCTTCCAAGTCTAGAACCACAGGCATGCACTACCAAACCTGGCTAATTGTTTTGATTTATTGTAGACACAAGATCTCGCCATGTTGCTCAGGCTGATCTCGAACCCCTGAGTTCAGGCAATCCTCTCACCTCCACCCCACAAAGTGCTGGGATTACAGGTGTGAGCCACTGCACCTGGCTACAAATCTAGAAATCTTAAGAGGTAATCTTTTAAAATAATATTTAACATTTTATCTTTAGCAATGACATATATTCTCTTCTCTAAAGAGCAATTTAAAATTTAAAGCTTGTTTTGTTGGACACCTGAAGGAACAGAGTAGGTACATTTTCAAGATCTGTTCTGCTTCTCTGTCTCCCAAAGTCTATAATACTGTACACTTACTAGAATGTCTGAGGAAAAAAAATCCAGACCCTACAGTCACCCCCAAGGCATACACGTGCATAATTTTGTTTCTACAAGTTCTAGAGAACACAAGGTAATTGTAGTAACAGAAAGTCAATCAATTGATGCCTTGAAATGGTGGGAGTGGGTAGCAGAATGAAGCATGAGAAATTTTAGGGAATGATGAATATGTTCATTATCATAATTGTGGCTGTGTTTTGCTAACCACAATGTATGTGTCTGCCAAAATACTTCAAATTGTTCACCTCTAAATGTGCAGTTTTTTGTATGTTTATTGTACTTGAAGCCATTAAAAAAGGAAAAATACAAACAGAGAGTGGCATCTGTCCATTGTCTATTTTATAAAACATATAAAATGGAATTCTTAGTATTTGGAGTTAGATGAGGGGAAGATAAACAAACTGGCAACATATTTTACAACTAACCCATTTTTTAGATCATAAAATGTTAAGACAAGTTCTTTTATAGAGATACATTTTCTTGATCTTGACTCTCCAGTCATTTGTACTATTATGATTATGAAAGTTGGGTGAGTGGGAAGATAGATCTGAGACTATAGTGTATTATGGTTGATGGCTGTTCTTTGTGTGTGTGTGTGTACGTGTGTGTGTGTGTGTGTGTGTGTGTGTGTGTGTGTGTGTGTGACTGCTTTCTTCTCTGAGTCCTGAAGAAGGTGACTGAGTGAAAAGGGGCAGAATCTTAGAATCTTCATCCATGGTGACATCAGGAGATAAAGTCAGGGGAATCATGAAATTGGTCAAATGTGTTATAATTCTGCAGGCATGACCTCCGTGTACTGGTCGAATTTGAACAAGCTAAAATTCCCAGCGGACAAGTCTTTCTGGTATTTACAGTCACCACCTAATGGCCTCACACAGAAATCCTGGGAGGCTGGCAGGAATCTTACTACATACTCCCGCTACTGCCCTTGAATGACTAGGTGGAGTGGAACATAGCACGTATTGACATTGGGATCTTAATTTCCCTTTGATTAAAATGATACTAGCATTCCTCCTATTGATATGTTTGATATTACTGGGAGATTAGAAGACAATGCCTGTAGCTATGAAGATTAACGAGGTTATCATCAGCAGAATGTTTTGGGTTTAAAAGACAAAAATGAAATCATAAAATAGCCTCTCATATTTCCCTATACCTTTGACTGTAGGGGAAAGAGCATATGGGTGATATGCTTATTTATGTTCATTTGATTATCTTTATGAACTTGTGAAACACTTTGTTGTGGTTGCAGCTCCATTGGATCTTTCAGGGAAATGAAATATAACTCTATTTGCCCAAATTGTCTACTCATCCCAATTTTTAACATCTCTTTCTTGTTTGCTAGCTTCCTCTAAATCCTTCTACCCAGAAGTCACTTAGAAGAATTTTGCTTCAATATGCCTAAGTTTTTTGAAAACTTTATTAAAGGAAGTATTTAAATATCCATAAAATTTAACAAAAGCATCAATTCTTCCCTTTATGTCCAGCTATGACTGTCAACATTTACTTGTGTTCTGAAAGTCAGGTGTGAAATATGGCCTATGAAGGCATGCTTCCCATCAACATGCATTGTTCATCAATCCTGAGCCATATACCAATAGCTGACTGAACACGTCGTAAAGGCTGTTACTTGCTACAGGAAAGTTGCTCTGTTGTTTGCAAAGTTTTCATTTATTAGTCCCAGATTTCTCCTTAGTGAAACTCAGGTCACTCCCTTATAGCAGCCTTGTGACAAATAACACCAAAAAGAACATCAATCATCCTTGCAGATGGCACAAAGTATACATCATTTTGTATGCGGTGTTGTTCCAGCTGCTGACACTGAGGACACATGACCCTCAGCCTCGAAGAGCTGTAACCTAGACAGGCTGTAAAGAAACAGTAAATAAGTGTACACAAGAACAAAAACTAGATTATATGTGGTGGCACTAAAGTCAAAGGTATAAGTTTTGAGACCAGATTCCTTCAGGTCATATCACTGACAAGCTGAGTAAGCTTGGGTATGTCATGTAACTTCTCTGTGCCTCAATTTCCCCCTTTGTGAAATAAGAATAATATTATTATCTAATTTACAGGATTTTTTGATGATTGAATAAATGAAGGTATGTAAATGCTTAGAATAATGTCTAGCAAGTAACAGTACATGCAAGCTATTATTAGCCCCAACAAAATCTTGAGTGAAGTCTGTCTCATATTTTTATTTTGAGTCTAAAATGTATTTGATGTAAGACCTTGCACTTTTCATGACCAGGCCTTTAGCTACCCTTTAGCCTGTCTTCAGCCACTTCTTGCTGCAACTTTGCCTTCTGTTTTCATTCAATTACTTGCTATCCTCATTTCTGGTTTCAACTCTATGACTCTAACCCACCATTTGTTCTCCAAAGAAGGTTCTTTCCACAGAAATTCAAAAGGCAAGAAATATGGTACCCTGGCATATGCGATGTCATACAATGACACAGAGAAATGTGTGTGTTCATGAGGGAGAAAGGCCAACAGGTTATTGCTCATATGGCCTCACAAGGTGGCCTTCAATCCTTGGGGAGTTCACTGCAGGCATTTCCAACTCAGAATCCTGATTTTGTCAGCCTACTGCAAGTGGATGCCTCTTTGAGGGTCAAATTTACAAATTTGTAGTAGTGGCCCCAAAAATATCGGAGTCTTATCCTTGGAACCTGTAAATGTTACCTCATTTGGAAGTGGAAGAGGCAGGAACTAGACTCTCCCATATTGCTTCCAGAGGGAGAATGGTACTGCCAACACCTTGATTTCAGCTCGGCTCAGTGAAATTAATTTTGGACTGTGGACTCCAGTTCTGTGAGAGAATAAAATTTTGTTGTTTTAAGTCACCAAATTTGTAGTAATTTGTTACTGCAGGCATAGGAAATTAATGAACTTACCATAGTAAGAAAACTGATGCACAAAACAGAATGTTGATTTTTAGCAATGAAGAAATATCCAAAGGACTTGAACACCCAAATTCCATATCACAAGACAATCACTCCAGGGAAACATATACCTGTGGAAATTCCAATACTCATCAGAAGTTTTCCCGGTGATAAAGCAATTAGATAAATGACAAGTTGAAGTCTGAGATATTAACAGCCTATGAGACCTGCCTCATCATGGACATGGACTTGCCAATGGGTCAAAGATGCCTGAAGTTCATTAGTAGGACCCTCCCATTTCCTGTGAGCATTGACAAGCACTCACCCCACTCCTTCCTTCCTCTGTCTGTAACTGGATGATCCCCAGCTGGGTGAATGCACACTATTTACTTAGATAAAGTAAGACATTTGGCTTCAAGCCTGGGAGTCATCTGTTTGTGTTAAAAGATAATCTTTGCTTTTAAAGTTTAAATCTCCAAAGGCCAACTCATTTTCCTTTTTTCCAACTTCCTGGGACTCAACCATACTACTCTCTCCCTCCCTCAGTTCCCTCTATAAACATCTTCTCCAGCTGTGCATTCTCCCTGACCTTATCCTCACTTCCGGTTTCAATTCTATGACTCCTAAATATCTATCTCCCAGCCCAGAGTTGCCTCCTGGCTAATAGATATCATGCAGGTATGCAGAGTAGTGTGCATGCTCACAGGAGAATGGTCACCTGGCTGTCACCAGTGTGGCCTCATGGGGTGGGATTTGGGCCTTAGTAAGACCACCAGAGTCAACAGCCTATTCTCCACTGCAGATGCCCCAAGGTGCCTCACACCCAAATTGAATTAATGATCTTCATCACCCCCAGGGAATAAGAAGGTGTAAGAGAAGACCAATTTGTTCCTCTTCCAGTATATCTTAACTCAGTGACAAAGCAGTAGTCCAATAACCAACCATACCCTTCACATCTTCACCCAATCATATATATATATATGATCATATTGTATGATATGATACATGATTAAGTCCAACATATATATACACATATATGTACACACATATATTCCACTCACTTACTAGCTCATGAATTCTTCCATTGCCATTATCCTCATCAACTTTTGCCTAGATGTCCTTGCCTACAGATTTGATCTCCTGGCAAATAATTTCTTCACTGCCTCAGAAATCTTTATTGCATCATTCTTCAGTTTAAAATCCATCAGTAATCTCCATCACATTTTTGATAAAGTAAAAACTCTTAACAAGTAAAAAAAGAAAAGAAAGAAACGAAGGAAAGACGGAAGGAGCCTTGATGTTCTGTCTCTTGTTGAACTGTCTTTGTCTTTCATTCCTCCTCCTCAAGCCCTGCATACTACCCTCTCTGTGCCTGCTAACCTCCAGCCAAACTGAGCAGATTCCTGAAGTGTAGTTCCCACTCTCATTTCTGGACTTGTGCACAAGTTCTCTCTTCTTAGAGCACTCTTACCTTAGGCCTGTCCCCATCACCTAGTAAATTCCTTATCCTCTAGAAGGAGCTCATCTTTTGTATCATCAAGGAAACATTCTCTAAATTCTCTTGGTCATTCGACCACTATTTTCAGGGTTCCCATGGCCATAGCCGCTGCACAATCATATATCAAATCATTTTTTCAGTGTATTTAATAACTTGCTTTCATGACTCAAAACAAATCTTGAGGTTACAAACTGCTGTGACTCACCTTTTATACTGTTCTAGCTAATGAAATGATTGGGTCAAACATGTTATGAAGGGAAGAGTGAGCGAGTGAAAAAGATGAGAGTATTTAACATGCTGTAGTTCCAAAAAGTGCCTGTTAATAAAAAATAATTTATTAAAAACCTAAAGAAGAATGAACTTTGAGGGCTATAAATTCTTCATCAGAAAGAGGTCTGTAAAAGACCTGGGAGTGATAAAGGAATATGTTCCAGTAGCCCCTGAAATCACGCCATGTGAGTCAGCTGCATGTTCCAGTTATGGTTCTGAGCATTCCTGTGATACCCATGTGTGTACACACATCACTAACATAAAAATTTCCAGCTTCATCCCAAGACTGACAGGACTGACTTATTCATTTACATGACTGCTTTCCTAGTGCATACTGGCCATGCTGAACCAGGCTAGTTCCCAGGATTTCTTGGCACTCTCATCTATTGACATTAATTTCCTCTTCTTCAAATGCCTTCCCCTATCCATATCAACTCAACCAGGTCCTATGATGTAGTAGAGAAACCTGAGATTTGAGAATTAGGATTTGGACTGATCTGACTTCAAACTCCAGCTAATTACTTATTCACTGTCACCCTGGCTAAATTACATCTCTGAACTACAGTTTCCTTATCTGTGAAAAGTAGTTAATCCCATGTACTTTTTAAAGTAGCCATATGAAGTCAATGAGATAAATGGAATTTACTATGGAAGAAGTGAGGAATTATAGCTCTACATATGAAGGGAGGTTCTTTTTTTTGGAGTCAGAGTCTCACTCAGTCACCCAGACTGGAGTGCAATGGCCTCTCCCGGCCACTGCAGCCTCGACCTGCTGGGCTCCAGTGATCCTTCCACCTCAGCCTTCCAAGTAGCCGGAACTACATGCCCGGCTGATTTTTTGATTTATTATAGAGATGAGGTCTCGCTGCCCAGGCGGGTCTCGAACCCGTGGGCTCGGGCAATCCACTCACCTCAGCCTCCCAAAAGCGTAAGGGAGAATCCAAGTGCTTCAGTCCAAGAAATGTAAAATCAACAGAACACAAGAGAAAACAAAAAGGCACTTGAAAGAAATGTTGATGCTGCACAGACAAAAGGAGCTAGTGTCTCTCACAACCCTATACTGTAAGTTTAAGAGTTCCTCTTTCACTAGGAGGATTTTAGAATGTCACAGAAATCCAGGTAGCAAGTGAGGATGTACCTCATGTACAGAAGTCATCTACTGTTTTTGAAAGGAACAAAAATGAGTTCTAGCTCTACAATTGTGGTCCTGAAGAAAACACTTCTCCTAACATTCCATAATTGCAGATGAAGCAAAATAAATCATGCAGATTGGCATTCTGTGGTCTAGGAAATTGTTTCTGTCTGAAATTAGTGTTTGTTCTATGAGACTACTAGGTAGCAGCTACTGTTAGAGAACTGTGATGAGTGTATCTCTGAACTTGATTTCAACTTTTTTTCAGGAGTGCTGGAATAAAGGTAAAAATGGAATTTCAGTATCCAAATTCATGCAATTAATAGTATGAGGAGATTCGTGTCAAAATGCCTTAACAAAAGTATTTACATAGAAAAGGGTCTTACACTGTTCCTAACACTCAAGAGGTGCTGAAACAATCATTGCCAAATTCATCTTAATCATGAAATAATCTTCCTCCTATTGTTTTTTAGGCCAGGGAACCAAAGGGAATCTCAACCATATTAAGTTGTTACAACCATTAACTATGCAAGATGCTCTCCCTCAGCCACAGCCTTTGTTTCCCACCTCCTCACTTGCCTCTCCTGCCTTCCAGAACATTTTCTACCATCTCCACTTGTTCCTCACACCTTCCTCCCCTCACAGCTTCCTCGCACACCCACACCCTGCAGCCTCCGCCCCAGCTGGCTGCCTGCCACATCAAAGGCTCTGTGGACTACCAGCTACCTCCTAACTGCTCTCCACCATCACCACAAGAAAACAGCTCTCAAAATACCCAATAAAAGCACTGCTGGCTCTTGGAGTTTGTCTTGAATGTTACTGGTTCTAAAAAATCAAAATAAACAACTTTTAAAAGCTCCTTAATTCTGAAAATACCAGGCCTGGGATCACTTATTTTCATTTGCATTCTAATGGACTCTAGAATGTCTCATGAAAATAACTTAGAGGCTAATGGTCATGGATATTGATTTTTTTTCAAGAGGAAGTGAACATTAAATAAGAATATTCAGTAAAATTAATTGTAACTGAACAGAGATATAAACCAGTCCACAACACTAAATATACAGAAAGCTAAAAAGGTGGTACACTAGGAAAAGTCATCTGTCGTGGCAAAGAAAGAGTATTGTAGTCATACTTCTCATGACTGTTCCTCTCACTGGGCTCTATCAACCCATTTCAATACTCATACAGCATGAATAATGCATGGTATGGAAAATAGCAGATAGACCTTGAGAACAGAAGCGTTTCTGCAAAACTTTTAATTAAAACCTATCTCACAGCATTACCACATCTTTATGTGTACTTGACTCCTTGTTTTTATTGTATCTATCTAGTTCCCTAAATATCTATGGCTGAATTACTCAGCATTAGAGTTCCACATTCTATTTACCTATGTTTTGATGGCTTTTTATATCTGTCAGCATCTTTCAGGGCCGTTAAGGAGATATGAATACATTTTAGGCTGCTACTTGATAATACTTTCACTTGGTTGTCATTAGTATGCTCATACTTTACATATCCAAAACTGAAGTTTGACCTCCTCCCACTAAAAACAAAAACCTCCAACCACAGCCTTCTCTATCTCAGTGAATAAGGAAGTATGTATTGTATTTCAAGTATTTCTATTTCAACACCTTACAGACACCTCCGTTTCTCTCATAACCCACATGAAACCCATCAGAAAATTCCATCAGTTCGACCTTCACAATAGTCTCCAAACCACTTCTCACCCATCCACTGCTACTACCCACGTCAGGATTTTTCATTTTTGACCTCGATACTGTACCTTTATTCCTTGACAGTGTAGTCCCCACATGGCACTCAGAAAAATACTTTTAAAGTGGAAATCAGATCACGTCCTGCCTTTGCTCAAAACTCTGCACTGCCTCCCATCTCAATAGAGAAAAAGCCGAACTCTTTATAATTCCCTATGTATTCATTTGCTAGGGCTGCTGTAACAAAGTACCACACAAACCAAGTGGATTCAACAACAGAAATTGGTTGTCTCACAGCTCCAGACCAAAAGTCCATGATTGAGACATCACCAGGGTTGCTGCCCTCCAAGGGATGAGGAAGAATCTGTTCCATGGCTGTCTCCTAGCTTCTGGTTGTTATGGAGATGCTGGACATTATTAGCATCTCCTACCTTGTGGAAATATCACTGCAATCTTCAACTTGATCTTAACATGGCATTTTCCCTGTGTGTGTGTGTCTGGGTCCAAATTTCCCCTTTTAATAAGGACACCAGTCATATTGTATTAGGGGCCCACTCTACTTCAGCATGACCTCATCTTAACATATATCTGCAATGACCCTATTTTCAAATGAGCTCACACTTGGAAGCACTGGGGACTTCAACATATGATTTTGGAGAGAACACAGCTTCAACCCATAACACTCTTAAAGGCCCACAGAGACTGACCCTGAACCCACCCGCCCCCCCCCCACCAACTTCTGACCCACCGCTGGCTTAGTCCACTCCAGCCATGCTGTCCTTCTTGCTGCCCATGCACATGCCAGGACCTTTGCATTCACTGTCCTCCAAAAATGGGAGCCCCTTCCCTCAGCATCACTAACTTTGTCAATTTTTTCAAGCCTTGGCTCCAAATGTTGCCTGCTCACTCCACACAAACCATTCCATTTTCAACTGAAGCCTAACCTCCCTCCCCCAACACATTCCCAGCCCTCTTTTCCTTGCTCTATTTTTCTTTCCATAGCACTCATCACCTTCTAATATAATGCGTGACTTACTATTTATTATGTGTATTGTTTATACCTGTCTTCCTCCTCTGGAATGTAAGCTCCATAGTTTTCTTTGACTTATTGACTAATGTATTCTAAGTCCCTCAAACTCAGCCTGGGACAGAGTAAGTTATCAGAAAAGCATGTGTTGAATGAATTAATGAAGTGTACATTCTCGAAGTCTTCTAATTTGTAAGGAAAATTATGAATTGGCCAGAGCTCTTTCCCTAAGAAATAATTTTAAGAGTGGAGAACTCTAAAAATGTCCCTAGGGAGGCATCACATTTTTCATTTGGAATGTATGTACTTGGCAGAACCAAGGAAGTAGCCAAACACTAGAAATTGTTTCTGTAAGAAACAAACTTGATCAGTATAGACACATTAAATCAAAATTGAGGCTGAAAATTTACTTTACTATTCCTGTTTAGAATTTTAAGTTAATCATTTGGACTCTATAGACAACAGAAATCCCCACTTAACTGCAATTATTCATTTTATTTTAGGCCACATGGCTATAAGAAACCCTGGGGGCAAGGTATTTTCATTAAAATGTGTGAACAGACTCCTATTACAATAGGTCACACTGCTAAAAATAAATAAGTAAATAATTGCACTTTAAAATTTGACAATCCTTGTTGTGGGAAGCCATGTGCTGGCAATAAAATTTTATTTTAAGCAGAATGTTCTTCAGAGAAAAAAATAAAGAAGCATGTTTGGGGAAATGAAAAAGTAAATGCCTTTTGTTGCTAACGTTTTTCATGTAGGAAGACTCAGAATGAACTCAAAGTCAGAAGCCTTACATCTACTGTTTATTGTTCATCAGAATTGTTTTCCAGTAACTCTGGTGAATCCACAATTGAGTCATCTCCTCTCTCACCCGCTCTCTTGTGACTAGTAGCATCCGTTTCTGAAATGATTGTGCAAGTTTCAGAGGCAGACTTTTCTGAAACCTGACTGCTTTTATGTCCATGTATTTTAAAAGATATCTCTGGATCTTTATAATAAATCTGCTTCTTTGCTTATTAACTCTGCTACTTTCAACCAAATATATATATAAATATATATATAATGCTATATATATATTAAATATATATATATAATGCATATTTTATATGCATAATATATATAATGCATTATATATATGTGTATATATATATATATATATATATAAGTAGCTATATATATATAATGTTTGACATTTGTTTTCCACAGTTTAGACTGCATGGCCTAAGTTTTCTTGATATAATTTTCCCATACGTGACATAAATCCTTTTCTTCACAATAAGTCCTTTTGAAGCAAAGACCTGCTAATGTCTGTCCATATTGCCACAACCTCTAGAGAAGGACATGGCAAGGGCTCAAGCGCTCCTGCACATTCTTGAGAACATTCCTGAGAGATCCCCTTGTCGCCTAGGCACTCCCAGTAGGTAAACTCCAGGGGATCCTTGAGTTCCCTGCAGATTACGCCCAAGGATGTAAATCCCTATTTACTCCTTTTTTTTAGTAGTCCTAGGTTTGAATAATATAGTAACAATGTAATCGGAAGTCTTGTGATTTGTATAACTTTTGTATAAACGCAATCATAAGTTTTGTGATTTGTATAACTTTTGTGTAATGCGTGATGTTTTAGACCTTGTAAAACTCCCTTTACTCTATGACAAACTTGATTGACGCTTCTACTGGTAAAAGCTGTGAGATAAAAGCTGTGAGATACCTCTGTTACCTGGCATCAGGGAAGTCTGGACAGTAAAATGTAACTATTGGTAAAATATAACTGTAACTTAAGCTTTATACAATGCTCTGCTGGTCACGTGGCTAATGTATAAGTACCGACAACTCTAGACTTTACAAAATGGGCTGCAAAGCCTGAAGGGTGGGCAGAACCATTTTAGAAAGACCTCGAGTCCAGCTCTGCACCCTGAATTCGAATTCAGATATCAACTTCTTTCTATCAGTTCCCTTTTCCTTTGATTTATTGGTATTAAGGGAGAGCAACTGCGCATTATTCAGACCATAACACTTTGAAAAACATTATTTTATTAGTAGCGGATATTTACAAAGCATTCATAAGCAAGGCTTCCATAGCCAAAGAAAAAGAGTATTAAGCAAGAAAGTTACCCCCAAAGAATATGCACAGTTTCTTTGATGAAAATTCTCACATGTAATGCAGGCCTTTAAAATGTTAAATGAAAGTACTCTGTCATTTAGGATAAATATATGCTTACTCATACCGCTTCAATAGAGATATTTATATTGTACCCAGGTTTCCAATATAAATACAAGCAATATATTCAGGTCACTGCATTTTTGTGCTGCATTGATTTATTTGGTTCATTCACATGATATCTGTGGAAAATTACCGCTATTGTTCTCTTTACATATTAGTTCACAGTTTCAACCCTGTAATTTTAAATCACATTACTCAATTCCCAGCTTTAATGGTCAGTTAAAATAAGCCATTTCTTTCTTTCTGAAATCAATCAACCAACTTTCCCAACGACTCCCTATCTTATTAACTAAGAATACTCAGATGTTTTTGCAGAATAAGGAAAGGGAGGAGTTAAAAGGCAAATATTTACAGTGATACCTTCGTCTCTGCAAAGCAATATCACCCAATAATTGTTAGTTTCTAAAAAATCATATGCTGTTATTTTATCTCCTAAGAAGTAACAGAGTGTAAGTACATTTCATGCAAAGTCTATTACACTTTACTTCCCCCACTACCTTCCACCCATAGACCCTTAGTTTGTTTACCACCCTGCAATCTCCAAGAGCCTTTCACTTATCTCTCATTACATTACGAGTGGACATAAACAATTAAGAAACGATTTTTTATGGTGGGGAGTGATAAAGTTGATATAGAGGAGTGACAGCAATGGCGGTTGAGAAAAGAAATGCATGTAAATTATGACCACTTTTCTATCCCAAGGCCTCTTTTCCCTAAGCCCATTAGTAGATTCAACACATATTCTTTAATCACAAACTACATATCAAGCACCAACTGTAGCTATAGAGGAGCATAAACATGAGAAACATAGGTATTACACACAACTAGTTCTCAGTATGATGTATGTCATGAAGAAATGTGGGTGCCCTCCATAGTTCCTGGGTCTCAATGCCACACACACTTATGTTGACTCAGCAGCTTCTCTCCCATTCAACCCTACTTGGTAGATTCATTTCATAGATGAAGAAAGTGTGATTAGAAGAGTTTATGGGTTTGCCTAAAGTTTTGTACTACAAGGTTTGCAATGTGTAAAGTTGGAACTAGATGTGACCAGTCATTCTGGTTTGCCTGGGACCAAGAAGTTTCTGGAGACATGGGACTTCTGGTCCTGGGCAAAGCAGGATGATCATTAACCAGAATCCATTTCACTTTCTCACCCACTAGTATTGGTAGTTTCTTTTTTAAATCACTTACAATGTATTTTATATTCTAGCGTTCTTCAGGCATTGCCAATGTTGTGGGCAATTCACAATAAAATAAAATTATTCAGTGATTAATAAAAAAAATGGACACAAATCGAGTTGTACCCAACATACTACATACCATCTTAGCAAGTCAATAAAATCTTACTAAGATTTTTACTTTTTAAAATTACTAGTGCCTTTTACATTACACACGTATTGTATGTATTCCATTATAAACACAATTATCAGTCTCCTGAGAAAGCAACATGTTGAATACAGTGCTTCATAAAAATTTGTAACCCAAATTTCTATATGAGATTTTTCACATTGATCATGGCATTCAGGTTTTCCACTATGTATTGGATTTTCCTCATAGTTTCCATCATTTTCTGTTTTCAGGGCTCTTTCCTGGCTCCATCTTCAAAGACAGTCATTCTATCTAATCATCTATTTGATCTCTTTTTTAATATTTAAATGCCTCACTGGCCATTTCCTGCAGTTTCTCAGAGAGGCAGTACAAGTGATCAAGAACTTAGGCCCCGAGTCAGGGCATAAATTCAAGCCCTGTTCCATTTTCTTTTTGAGTGAACTTAGAAAAGTTGCTACAGTTCTCTTCAGATTCCTTATTTGTAAAACACAAGTAATCATAATGATATTTTATAGAGCAATTCTAAGGATTACTAAGTAATTCTAATGATTTCATATGTTAGAGGACTTAAAACAATTCCTGGCACACAGTAAGTGCTTAAGTGTGTTAGACAATATTCTTTTTATATGGTTCAGTAATTTTTAGACTTCTAAGATTCTAATATTAGAACTCTGAGATTTGTGATGAAGAATCAGAAATATATACAACTTCTAGAAGTTATATTCAATTTTTTCCTTTTCTCAACACATCACTGCACTTTTAGATCATCAATCTTTGACATACTTATTTTCTTCTCATTCTTTTGCCATCCTTCTTATATTGCAAATTCACTAATTGGAGATCAACAACCAAGAGTCATCCCTCAGTTACCCTTTAGCTGCTCCCAGTGAATCCCATTTTCCCTCTAAAGCTATTCTACTCAGTACCCATCCACTGCCAGCCCCTCCATTTCCAACCAAAAATAAGCCCTTCCATGGAGTGGATCAAATGAGTGAATTCAGGAAATGAAGAAGGATGCAAATATTATTAGCCAATGGATTAATACAACAAAAAGGTTTTTAAAATGGCATTTTTTTTAACAATTATATATACCATTAATTCTCTTACTATGAGTAATTTTTTTTCACATCAGCAAATATGCTTGGGACTCTCAAAATTAACATTTAAAAGGAATAAAGAATAGCAAGCATGCAATACTCACCACCCTGATACACACTTACCAAGAAACTGGAATTCATAGAGCACAACCACTTTAGCCACATACAAATGGACATTTCTTAATTAAATAAACTCACAATACAAAAATAAACAATATCTGAATTCAAGAAAAGAACTGGCCTGCCCTCTCCCATCTAGTCCTGTGTAATAGGGAAAGTGCATTAAGAGCATTCTGTTCTGTCCTGGGAATCACTAGTAAAATAGAAACTAACAAACAAACTTGTTCAAAGGATACAGAAACTTCTATAACACTACAAAGAGCTAAAAGAGACATAGCAGAGAGTTGAAATACCTGGGGACTATTCTGGTTTTTAAAGAAGGACTAGTTTGAAAAGTGGAGGTGAAAGGAGTCACCCATTAGCCTTTTTCAAATAATCCTAAGGACCGTGAGGAGGATATGATTTTCAAGTTGAGGCAGAAAAAAATATATAACAAGAAATTTTAGTTCTGGCATGTTTTGTTGCTTTTTGCAATTTGTAATACCCTGTTGCTTTCTAAGAAGGGTAGATTCTGATACCTGGAGACTCCTTTGTTTGCTGAGCACCAGGTGGTTCTGGAGAAAGAAAGAAAGGACAAAACTCACTGAATGAGAATAGGAGAGAGATATGGCTTGGAGAGAGGACTATGCTCAAAGAGATGAACCCAAAAAATCCGGGAAGACTTGGTGACTGTTCCTACTCTGGGGAAATTTTGAAGAAAGAAAAGGCCTAGTGTATTTCAGCCAAAGAGAAACCTTGTAGGGGGACTACAAAAATATAATGATTTGTTTTACTAAAATAATAAACGATATGGTTTAAAATGTAAATAGTACAAAAATGTTTAATATAAAACACAGATTCCTACCACACTCCTTTTTGTCCTCAAACTCTGTTTCAGAGAAACAACTTTTAAATATGTCTGGTTTGGGTTCATCTCTTTTTTTGCAAGCACCATACTTCCATTTTAAATACCATGCTATTATATATCTGTTGGTTTCTGAACTTTAAAAATTACCTGTTACTCTTTAACTGTATTTAATATGTTTACGATTCTTCATCCCCCTCCCCAAAATTATTACTTCACTTTGTTGGTTCTTTTCTGGAGATATATATATATATACTGGGGAATTGAGGTCTCACTCTGTCACCCAGACTAGAATAAAAGGGCAAGATCATGGCTCACCACCCCTCGAACTCCTGGACTCAGGGTATCCTCCCTCCCACCTCAGCCTCCGGTGTAGCTGGGACTACAGGTGCACAAAACCATACCCAGATATTGTGTGTGTGTGTGTGGAGGCAAGATCTTACTATATTGTCCTGGCTACTTTCAAACTCCTGGGCTCAAACAATCTTCCTTCCTTGGCCTCCCAAAGTGCTAGGATTACAAGCAGAGCCACTGTACCCTTCCCATATATTTTTAATAAAACTCTTAAACTCTATTTTTATCATCAGTTATATTCACATTCTCACCCTTGCAGCATTTCCCTGCCTGTCTCTTTGCTTTTTTTTCACCTCTACACTTCATATTATCAAGGTTGTAAATGTTTATGTTTTGTTCTGTAACTATAATTTAGCATTCCATGGTTTATCTATCAGTGATTGCAAAACTGAAAGACAATAAATAGTATTTTAATTCTTACGACTGAATAAATATTATTCACTCCAGAAACATGTCATGTGGTTTCTGAAGTAAATAATATTCCTTATGGTTTCACAATTTCTGTGCCATCTTAAGAAGTCTAAAAATTAATAAATAAGAATACCACACAAAGGAGTTTTATTCTTAGACTTCCTCAAGAACCTAATCATGCTGCATTTTAAAGCAAAGTGAGTCTTATTTGTAAGATTTAGGTAAAGACTGCCTTACCTGCAGTTTCTGAATCATGGTGCACGTGTGTGTGTGTGTGTGTGTGTGTGTGTGTGTGTGTGTATGTGTGTGTGTGTGTGTTTTACTGGGGAAAAATTTTACCCATCAGAGTAGAACAGGCAAAGGAGACTTTCTTTCACATCACCCTGGACTCCGTCCACACCAAGGTATCTGCTATCTTCCAAATATTCCAAATATACCATTCTTATTTGGGCATCTGTTCACATGATACTTTCTTGAGTAACCCTGTTATTATCCTGTTATTACTGTTTCAATGTAATAATGCTGTTTTACTGTTTCAATGATATGCTTGTTGTGTGTTTGCAGTATTAGTCTTTGTGAGAACAAGATCACTTCCTTAATTTAGGTATAGTTTTTTTACCGAAAATATGAGCTCAGTGTATTTGTCAATTGTCATTGCAAAAATCCCTTATGAAGAAGTATATCCTTTGGGCCTGAAAAGCCAACAAATTATACTCCCAGTACATCTGGACCAAGAGAGGTGAAGGCTTAGCAGAACTGCTCCCATGAGGTGGGAAGACAAGAAGTGAGAACCCAGGTGAGCCCTTGAAATGTTCCAAGTTTTGAAGATTAGAGAGTGTTAATCTTAGACCAGGTATCAGCCAAAATCATGGATCTCTCCTAATTGTTAAAGAAAATTATGAGATGCCATTATTTGGTACTGAGCTCCTGCACTATGCCCCAACAGACCAGGCCAGCCAAAAAAATGGAGTCACTTGTCCTAAATGTGACATAATAAAACTGAAACTTTAAGGAAGCATACTGATTCTGCAGAGAGATCCCACTTCTGACACCATCTGTTAAAAGAAAAACTTTAGACAAATTAAATTTTAAAAAGTTTAATTGATCAAAGAATTAGCAAATCAGGTAGCCCCAGAACCAGAAAAGTTTCAGAATGACTTTGCTCAGAAAAAAATTATGGACAGGAAAAGGAAAGTAACATACAGAAAACTTAAGTGAGGCACAGAAATGACTGGATTGGTTACAGTTCCATGTTTGCCTTAATTGAACATGGTTTTAAGAGTTAGCCATCTTTGACTGGCAGAAATTTGGTGACTGATACAAGAGTAAGTCACAGTCTGTTTACACATTTATTTAGGTTATTGTTCACTATGTATAGAAAAACTTTTAGGCTGAAATTAAAATATGTAATGAGGCAGCTTTAGGATAAAGTGCCTCATTAGAATCTATAAGAGGAATTAAAACCAGTAGCTGTCATCTGCCATATTCTTATGCTATTATTTTTCTGAGCTAAGAGGAGCCAAGTCAATGGTCTATATCCATTCCCTGGTCAAAGCTGTTGGTGATGATAAGAGGAGAAAATTCCAAAAACACTAAGTCTCCAGAGCAATGAATTCAGGGTTATTTGGTATAAAGACCTTTCTCCATATAATGATTATCCTTTCCTGCTCAACTTGGCGTTTCTGAGCAAATTTTTAAAGAGGGAAGGCAATCTGCTTACATCTTTTGATAATGAATCTTTCCTCTGTCTCAATCACTTCTTTCAAACTCATTCTAATTCTAGATTGATGTCAAATGCCACTTTCTCAGTAAAAACTTCTCTATTCCCCAAGCAGAGTCAATTATTACATTTTATGCCCTATCATTAAGATATGTTGCTGTATTCAAAATATCTGTACAGATGTTTCCTAATCCATGAAGTAGAGGTGTTAAAACTTTCCTCCCAGGCACATTGTAAGGATTAAATAAGTTAACACTTTGAATAGTGCTTGGCATAGCATCTTTCCTCTTTTTGGTCACACTTAGCTTCCACTGCTCTGGTGGTTATTACAATAAGTGACTCTTACAATCCTATACTATGGCCTCCTTGAGGGCAGACATAGTGTTTTTTAATTGTTATATACCAGCAGCCAGCACAGCCTCGAGGATAAAAAACAACAAATGTTGGCTGAAATGAATAGAAAATTACTTTAATCAGTTTGCTTTCCTATTAAAATCTACCTGAAATCAGACAAAATTGAAGGTGTTTGGATGGAAACAGGAGGAGAAAGGAAGTTATTTTTGAAACATTTGAAGTTAATTTGCTGCGGTAGAGTGACCTTGTAATGCCCAAGTTGTGCTGGAAAAGGGATCATGAAGAGAAGCAAGATGGTGCCAAATATAAACAGCATCCCTTCCTACAAATTTCCTTAAGTTTCCTTTGGGGCAAAGTATTATTTGGGCATAAATAATGAATTATCCTTCTCCAGGTGACACAAGACTGTGAAAAATGTCCTTAAGTCACCTGTAGGGCCACCTTAACCTCTTTCTATATGTCCTAGTGTCACCTAATGTCTAGTTGCAAACTGAAATGGGCAGTAGAAAAAGAGGACTAGAGTGGACCCCGATAGAGGACTCACCTCAGGTCTCAGAGTTCACTCCTGCAACCTGAAAAAGACTCTATGATCTCTACATAAATGAACTGATCTCAGTTACCTCATCAGTTATCCCTGTTCCTTTGTTTACAGTAACCTGTAGAAAGAGAAAGAAGGAAGATCAGATGCCATGCATGGTTCATGCCTGTAATCACAGTACTTTGAAAGACCAAAGAGGGAGGATTGCTTGAGCACAGGAGTTCAAGACCAGCCTAGGCAATGTAGTGAAACCTCATCTCTATAAAAAAAAATTTTTTAAATTAACCAAGAGCAGTGGTTCATGCTACTCGGGTGGGGTGGAGGCTGCAATTAACTGTGATCATGCCACTGCATTCCAGCCTGGGTAATAGAGTGACACCCAACTCAAAAAAAAAAAAAAATGAGAAAAGAGAAGGAAACCATATGTACCGAATACCTTTTCTGGGACAGGAATCATTTTTAGACACTTCACCTATATGTTCACTCACTTATCACAAAATTCACTTTTCTATTTCACAAAATAAAATGAGGCCCAAAAGAGTTATATTTTTAGTAAATAACAAAGCCAGGATTCAAACCCAAACCTGACTCCAAAGTACTGCCTCTTGCTGATCCCATGTTGATGCCCCATGTCAAGATGCTAATATTGCAGTCCAGCCCTAACAGATGACCTGGGATGGTGAGAAAGATGCCTACTGGCCTTCTCCCTGGATTCCAAAAACAGTGACAGTTTCTTAACACCCACAACTGTAGTTGAATGCAGCTTCCACATTTGTTGAGATCTGTACTCTTTAACAGAGCTCATTCATTTAGTCACAGACTAATCATGAGCTCTTTATTGGAAATTTCAGCTTTTGGTAGAACCAGAGACATGGCACTGTTCCCTCTGTGTCTGCATTAATTTGTTTTTATTAAATTACTAATGTGCCACTCCAGGATGCACCAGTACTAATATTTTGATCTGGCAAAAGGCGAAAATGATTAAAAATGATTAACTCAGTCATGTGAAACCACTGGTACTAATTTGCAACTAGAATTAGAACACAGACTGAGATCAAAAGTCAGTCTGCTGTTTGCACTTTCGAGTATTGTTTTGCATAGAGAGTTAAGGATGAAAGTAAATCAAGTGAAGACTGGTCCCATCCAGTGATCCCTCAAAGACTTGATGGGCTATTTGGTTCAGTGCCTTAAATCATATAAATAGCTGTATGTTCAACAACATGATTCTGATGTCTAGATTAGTCTCAAGCAGTGTTTGTTTATACATGCAAAGTCAAATAGAGGGTTGGTGCAATTATCAGTGTAATTCAAGCCAGATATTTCCCACATGAATATTTAACTAGTCATTACTTAGTGAACGGTCTTGTTTCTCCCATTCCCTAATTATCTCAACTCTCTGTTTTATATTTGACAGACACAGGTTTAACATAAGAATCCAGGTTTTCACTTCTGAGTGCAATAAATTAATAAGTCATTTAGCTTCTTAAAGCTGACTTCTTACCCTTCAGAAAATGGAAGTAGACTAATGTACCTTATAGAATGGCTTTGATTTTGGTCCCTACACTGAATCCATTCATACATCTCTGGAAAAGAGGATTTATAAAGAATTGTAGGAATCTAAGAACTTCCTGATCTCCCTACTTCTCACATCCCCTCCTAATACCATCTTGAATTCTAAACAAAATGGATGACTTGAATACATATGGGTAAATATTTCCACTAAACAATCCATTATGTGTCTCCTCTAGATTCTCTTTGAATTCTGTGTGACCATTAGATAAGATGTATTTGTGGCATAGCCTATATTTGGAGCTTAAAGGACAAAAGCTCATAGCTTTTTCTTTCAGGTTGTTGAAGAACTTGAACAATCAGTAAATTGCTATGTAGGATCTTTTGAAAATTGTACATAAGCTGTTGGAAAAAAATACACCCTTATAAAATGGTCCAACTTAATCCCATTAGCAACTGAGAGGATCACAATCAAGCGCAGGACTTTAAAAAGATTATATCCAAATCCTTAACTATTCCAGTCCTATTCCTCAGGGATACCGTTTTTTTATGTACCTTATTAGGAAGAAATTCAGGAATGATAACATCTTCTATTTGCATAACACTCTTTTATGAAGCACTTTAACATGTATTATCTCGTTCATTTTGCCTTATTAATAGCCCTTTGAATCGGGCAGAGAATACTGTCCACACGTTATAAAAGAGAAATTGAGCTTCAAAGAGGTTAACTGGCTGTCCAAAAGCACAAGATTAGTAATGGCAGACTAGCCAAGCACATACGTCCTACCTCCCAATTCAGTGATGTCTCTATTCTGCCCCCTAGCATAGAGATGGGTCTATCAAAACTGATACTTTTGCAACTGGTATTTCCATTCTTAGACTTTAAAAGTCAGATATTTCAAAATCTTGAGATTTAGCAAAGGCCTTAAGAAATTAAGATTATATTTAATTACTATAAATTAATTTCTCCTCTCACTTCTTCTGTAATAGTATGGCATAAGTAACTTTAAAATGCTTACTGAAATTAATAGCCTTGAAGACTGATGGGTCATGAGTAAGACCCTGAATGCAGCCAACTCTTAAGTAATTGTCATTTCCATTCTATGTATCTTTTTTTTTTCTTTACGGATGTGATAGAAGTTTGCTTTCACCTTATTTGTCTATTTCCTTATGTAACTGACCTTAAGCAATTGTATAACAGTGCAAGACTGTGATTCAGTGCACTGTTCTTCCCTACTTAGCATTATTAAAAGCTATTGGAGAAACACTGCTGGTGCTCTCCAAGAAGAAAGCTTTTAATATTCTATTTAAAGATTTGTTGTTTTTTCCTGTGAAAAGGAATAAAAGATAAAAATTGTTACATATGAACTGTAAAATGGTAATTATTGATTTTTATGAAGTGTTCATCTCTAGAATGTTTTGTGTAATAAAGAGCTAAGGAAAAAAAAGTATAAGTTAGCATGATACATATACAACACATGGCCATAGATAACATTTCCAAAGATATCAATATAAACAAGTAAAGTCATTTTCTTCAATTCCTTCCTAGAATGGTATGAAAAGAGGAAATTAAGTCATATTCCTAAGTGTCACCATATTGTGAATATGAAATGATCCCTTATTCTATTTTATCCATAGACATTTAACACGAGTACATGTGAAAATACTTTGAAAAATAAAAAACAAAATTTTAAAAATTTCCTCAGTGACCAGAGGACACCATTAAAAGTTACTGATAACCTCCATAAGAAAAAAAAAAATTGCAGTATCTGAAAGGAACTGTTTATAAAACCAGCCAAACAAAAACAGAGATTTTAAGAAACACTAACAAAGTAACTTCACAAAAGTTCTTTTGTTTTGATCTTGTGATGACTACACACCAGCGCTATGGTGCAAGGTTTCAGTAGCAGTAACATTCTTCCTTCTCTAGAATCTATCTAATTCCCTAAGTCAGACACTGTGGAATGGTCCCTACTCCAGACTTGTATTCTGAGCTTCCAGCTCTTTGCCAAAACACTTGTTTTTCCCCTTTCAGGCTTCCTTGGTTCTTGTCTCTTGTTTAGCAGTTCCAATCTGTGAGAGATTTATTCTACACACCTTTATTTAGTTTATGGCAATTGTTAAAATCAACAACCTCAATTCTAAAGGAAGATTTCTTCCCTTTCACTTTACCATCTCTTGTTCCAGCCTATTTACAGTAAAGTTACCTTATCCATTACAGATCTGTAATATCTGAACCACAAATTTAAGATGATGTACTTTTATGTTAAGCATTAGCACCTAAATAGTAATAGACAAATCACTGTCTCCCAGGAGAATCCTCTAAACTTTAAAGGGAACCCTACTTTGTACGTCTGAGATATTAATTTGAAGCGCTCTACCAAATTGGAAGCTCCACTAGCAACACATTTTCTTTCTCAACATGTAATCCTGGTCTCTACAGAGTATGAGGCCAGCTCTATTTTGGAGTTTGAGCTCTGCTTTCATCTTCTGGCAACTCATTTCTAAAGCTGTAGATAAACTGGAGAAGGCTCACAGGAAAACAAGACGAATGATTCATAGCTTGGATGAAATGATTTGTTAGGGGAAGATATAGGAATTTGTACACATACAAGTTGTTCTAGCAAGTCTAAAGGAATTTCACAGTCATATATCTTATAAGGGAATATATGAAGAAGGCATATGAACATCTTTGCTGAGTTAAAAGGAAATTAACCAAAAATAGAATTTGTCTTTAACAAAAGAAAAAATATCAAGCTTCAGATGTTCTTTCCTCAGAGCCCAAATGTGATCATATTGGGATTTTGATTTTTATAGGTAAAAATAAAGAGATTAAAGAATAAAAGCAAAACAAAAATACAGCATACCATACCTGCATGCCAAGGCCCCAAGCAAGATTCAAATATACAATTTGTGTGGTAAGATTTTCCAATAGGCACACACAAAGAATAAACTTATCAGAATGTAATAGGCAAAAAAATGGGAGGAAACAGCAAAAATGCCTTCTCTTGAAAAATAACTCGCCCTCAAAACTGACACAATATCTGCAGTTTTTTTTTTTATTATAAAGATGTGGGGTACGATTCAGGGTTAGGTATACAAATGTTGATTATGCGGGTACCCTTGTTGATAAGGTATGTCCCTCACTCCCCTAGCAGTTTCCCTCAACTGCCAATCCCACCCTCCTCCTCTGACAGTTTCCCACTACTGCCAATCCCTTTCTTACAGTATTATAATTGTTCAAGGTCCACTTATGAGTGATAGCATATGGTACTCTGTTCTTTGTTTCTGTGCAGTATCTGAGGTTTTTTAAAGTAGTCCGAGGGAAATAGGGAATAGGAAGAGAGAAACAAAAACTGGGATTGGTCATGAGTTGATAATTGATTAAACTGTGTGATGTATACATATTATTTATTATACTCTTCTACTTTTGTGCATATTGGAAAAATATCCATAATAAAGAGTAAAATAATACTAACAACAAATATCTAAAAAGAATATAATTGATATCTGCATTTACTAGCAGGACTGGTAAAAAGGGGAATAAACTGTTAAAATGGCTTTTATGCTGATTAATTTCCTTAGTACTAGCCAGGCTCGGTGGCTCAGCCTGTAATCCTTAGTACTAGCCGGGTTTGGTGGCTCAGCGCCTTGGGAGACTGAGATGAGTGGATTGCCTGAGCCCGCGGGTTCAAGACCCGCCTGGGCAACTTGGCGAGACCTCATCTCTACAATAAATCAAAAAATTAGTTGGGCGTGGTAGCACACACCTGTAGCTCCAGCTACTTGGAAGGATGAGGCAGAAGGATCGCCAGAGCCCAGCAGGTCGAGGCTGCAGTGGCCGAGAGCGGCCACTGCACTACAGTCTGGGCAACAGAGTGAGACTCAAAAAAAAAAAAATTTCCTTAGTACTATAAAGATAACTTATCCTAATTCAGATACAGTATCTGTATGCCAACTAAAACTAAAGATCATTGACTTTGATTACTTCATCTTAAATAAGTTCCTTAGATGGTACCTAGTTGTATGCAGAAGTGACTTGATTAATTCATCTGCTAAATATAAACAATTTTAATCACCTTATTTATTTGTTTGTCCATTTATTTTATTTTCTGTAGGGGCAGAGTCTTTGCTGTGTTTCTCAGACTGGTCTCAAACTCCTGGACTCAAGGGATCCTCCTGCTTTGGCCTCCTACAGTGCTGGGATTATAAGCATGAGTCATCCATCCTGGCCCCAGTCACCTTCCTTATTTCTGAAGAAAAATGTGTGTTGTAATTTGATAAGGATTAAATCCTGAGCTTAACTTCACACTTTGAGGATTAAAATCTCCTGTCATTTTGTTGGGAGATAATTCTCTGCATAGGTATTCTGGAAAATTAGGTCTCAGAGAACAATACAAAATATGCTGATGTTCATCCTGGTTGCTGTGCCATGAATAATAGTTTTTTGTCTCTGACCTGGGATTTTCATGTCTCACATTCGTGAAACAATAACATGATAATCAATTAGCTTGAAGTATAATAAAATCTCAGACCCTTCACAGATTTTGCTACTGCTAACACTAAAATGGAAAATATAGAGCATCTGGCATGAAAGTGACCTGTATTGAGACTGACTGAGAAGTAACTGCAACTGAATTTATTGTGAAAGACTAGTTACAACTTAGCAATGCCTAGGAAGCAAGCCAGCAAGTGGGTTACATCATGCTTGACAGTAATGCTGACCTTGTAAGGTTACCTGTTTCAGTGCTAGCTACATAGAAGATACTCAAAATGTGTGCTAAACTGAAATGCTTGTTAAAATTCTGAGTGGATTTTAATGAATTAAATACTGAGAAGCCACACATCACTTATGATAATTTTAATTTTTTAATTCTGTTTTTTAAAAATATGAAGTTCTTCAAAAACTGACCAGAAAGAGGAGAGAGAAGACATTTTTCACTTTGCATGCAAGATATAAAGGATTGAAACTCTATTTTTTTTAAGTTGTAAAACAAAGTTTATACGTGAGAAGAAGAGAAGGAAAAAGGAAAATTTATGGCAGAAAGACCTGCCATGGGCAAGTTTCTCTAAAAGAAAAAACGTAAAATTCTATTTTTTTTTTTTTTTTTTGAGTTGGAGTCTCACTCTGTCGCCCAGACTGGAGTGCAGTGACCGCTCCCAGCCACTGCAGCCTCGACCTGCTGGGCTCCGGTGATCCTTCCTCCTCAGCCATTCAAGTAGCCGAAATTACAGGCATGCGCTACCACGCCCGGCTGATTTTTTGATTTATTGTAGAGATGAGGTCTCGCTGCCCAGGCGGGTCTAATGTAGGCATTATTTTTTAAAAGTTTGTAAACTTTTTTCATCACTATTGAAGAAGAATTTAAAAATCAAAATTATTAGTGTAAGCAGTGTCCTAAGTCCTTTGTCTTAAATAATTTTTTTAAATAAACCCATAACAAAATTAGAACCTCATGTATTATTCCAAATTTGTTTCCAAGTTCTCATACAGTTAAAAAACCTCAATTTTCTTGGTGTGAATAGATAGACAGTTATTCAAAGTAGGAAGAGGCAACATATTG
The DNA here is from genome assembly GCF_000164805.1 of Carlito syrichta. Lineage (NCBI taxonomy): Eukaryota > Metazoa > Chordata > Mammalia > Primates > Tarsiidae > Carlito > Carlito syrichta. Next base: position 9,735 of record NW_006978749.1, on the reverse strand, counting down.
ACTAGAGTCAAAACAAAACTGGTGTTCAAAAAACATTGATTAATCCTTGAGATGAGTTTTATTATCCACAAGAAATAATATGTGACTCTTCCCAATGGGTTAGTGAACACATTTTGTAAAAATAAAATGTAAAAAAACTGTGACTTGACTTTGAACTTTTCTACCATTGTACTCTTTGGCACATGTTATTTTTCGGACTGTCATATGTAGATATAAAGATGTCACTAAAAAATAAGAAAATGAACTAGAAATCTTACTACTGACAACCATAACTATCAGGAAAGCAGAATACCTTTGAAAAGTGATGCTTTTAGTGTTGCGGTTATATAAGTAAACTTCAAACAGTCTTTTGAACCTGCTGTTTCTACCACAGGGGTCTGTAAAGATAGAATATTAATTACTTTATTGGATACAGCTCTGGATCAACAAGTTTAAAAAGGAGTTAGTCGTTAGTGACAATGACCACTGAACAAGTATGAGTGTTGTCATTTTATTCTGTATTTAACATGCAGTCATAATCCATTATCTGGAAATTGTTCTAAAATTTTTAATTGATATTTTATTCCATGTGTATACAATGAACTCCTAGCAGAAACTCAAATTAACTAATCATGGCTTGAGGTATTCCCAGGATTTCCACTTGAGCAATTGGATGAATAATTTTCTATGTTGGGGAAGATTGAGGAGGAACAGTTTGCAGCGAGGGGAGGGAAGTTACTTATGAAGTATCTAAATAAAGACGGAATATGGAATATTTCAAGTGAATATGAAATATCCAAGTGAAGATACCCAGCAGATGTTTTCAATGAAAATAACTTGAAATCTGTCAAAATACAAATGGTATCTAAAGCCCTGACAATTAATAGAATTGTCTAGGGAGAGAAAGAGCAAGATCATGGGGTTCTGTACTGAGTTGTATAGAAGTTCAGTTTTGAAATCTGGTAGGAGGAAATAAGGAAAAGAGATAGAAAAGGAATGTCCAGTGAGGTCAGTGGAAACCAAGGAGATGGTCTCAAAGATGGAGACATTAACTTTGATGAGAACTATTGATGGATCACGCTGAATAAGAACCTTAGGAGTTCTGAAAATTAAAAGTATTTAATAACCTTGAAAGGAACTATTTCTGTTAATGAAGAGATGCAAGAATGAAATGAGTTGAAGGATTAAAAAAGAGTAACAGAGAGAGAGAGAGTCATGGGCAAAGAAATAGAATACATAGACTACATTTTTGCGAATTTAAATAAACAACAAAATGGTAACTGGTGGAAGATTCAGTGTCACTAATGAGTTTTGTGTGATTGAAATGAAACAGTAGAAAGAAAAAAGTTGAATTTGCCCAAAGAACAGAAGATTCCTGAAGATGGAGAGTCCATAGGATAATATAAGTGGAAGGGATTCAGATCATATGTGGTGAATTTGACTGCATTAGGAGAGAAAAGAAGATGGTTAATTTGCATGGAAATGGCAGCATGAGAATATACCCTGTTAATGGGCTGCATTTTCTTCGCTGATATTTAAGACAAGGGCATTACAGCCCTTACCAGTGGAGCTAGATGGAAAGTTTGAGGAGAGAGCTAAGGTATGAAATTGTCATTGCAGAGAGTAGGAGAGTGAGCTTTCTAGAGAAATAAAATGGATTTGCAATAACAGCATCTGCAGCAAAACATATAGTATACTATTTATTTATTATATCAACCGGGCTCGGTGGCTCAGCCTGTAATCCTGTGCCTTTGGGAGGCTGAGGTGAGTGGATTGCCTGAGCCCACGGGTTCGAGACCCGCCTGGGCAGCAAGACCTCATCTCTACAATAAATCAAAAAATCAGCTGGGCATGGTAGCGCACGCCTGCAATTCTGGCTACTCAGAAGGCTGAGGCGGAAGGATCACCGGAGCCCAGCAGGTCGAGGCTGCGGTGGCCGGGAGCGGCCACTGCACTCCAGTCTGGGCGACAGAGTGAGACTCCAACTCAAAAAATAAAAAAATAATAAAAAATAAAAAATAAAAACATATAGTATACTATTTATTTATTATATCATTTGAATTCATATGCATGGTAACTCTTCTTGATGAAACAAAGGATTCATTGAAATGTTTTGGTTATACTCAATCTTGAACCACCTGTGATATTTAAGTTGTATTATCAGTTTGTTAATGTCAAGAAGCAACTAATTTTTTTACTTATCTTCATGTTCGGGGCTTCCGGAACAAAGAATACTGGCAGCCTTGGGATAAGGATGCTAAATGGCAAACAAGTCTTGGATGTTAAAGGTAAATCTTGGAAACAAAGGAAAATCTCTGGAAATATTTACTGGCTTATTTCTTCTGGAGTCATTTAGTCATTTGTTTACATTTCAAAGTATGGTAGAACAAGGAATCTGGCTGTTTCTCCCTAGGGAGGGTTTGTTTACATTTCTCTCTTTTCTCTCCTAATGCAGCCAAATTCACACATATGATCTGAATGTCTTCCACTTTTATTATCCCTATGGACTTTCCATCTTCAGGAATCTTCGCTCCTTTGGGCAGATTCAACTTTTTCTTTCTATTATTCTATTCAAATCATACAAAACTCATCACTGACACTGTATCCCCTGCCAGTTACCATTTTGCTATTTGTTTCTCTTTCTTTCTCTCTCTCTCTTTCTCTCCCCTTCCCGCCGACCTCCAAAGGAGAAGAGTAGCAATTGTGCAAGTAACTGCTATATAAGCTTCAAAATTCATAATTTTATGGCTTCTCTCCTATATTATGATGCACTCACTGTATGAGCGGGTGACATCTTCCCTTACCATGTTGCCCCATAGGGGATTGAGACCTATGGAACTCTCGCAGGATGTTCTGCAATAATTGGTCTTTTCTGCAATAAATGGTCTTTTCTCTGACACAGTAAACTCATGTTTCATACCAGGACAAAATAAATATATATAGATATTCAAAACTTAACAACAAGAGGCTACAGTCTCTAAATGCAAAATCCTAGAACTCTTAAAGATCAAGATCTGAAAAAAGTACGTAAAAGATTTTTAAAACAAGATGCTTATCTTAGTAAGTCCATGCTGCTATGACAGAATACCAGACTGGATGATTTAAACAAGCATTTATTTCTCACAGTTCTAGAAGCTTGGAAGTTCAAGATAAAGGTGCTGGGAAATTCAGTGTTTTGTGAGGGCTGACTTCCTGATTTATAGATGACCACCTACTTGTTGTATCCTCATGTGGCGTAGAGCAGAGAGCTCAGGATTTTTTTAACCCTTTATAAGGGCATTAATCTTATTCATCTAATTAACTTCCAAAGGCCCACCTCCAAACACCATCACCTAGGAGATTTGGGCTTCAACACAAATTTTAAAGTCACACGAACTCAGTGCATAACATGCCTTTAATACTAAGCAATGAGGTACCAGTGCCTTAACTATATTCCCACTTCCAGACATATTGTCTATCTATTAAAATTGGCTTTTTAAAAATCTTTGGAATCTAAAGTTCTGAATAATAATGTTCCATGATTATATTAATAATAATTATTATTAATATCATTAATAATACTGCATGAAACTCTTTAAATTGGTGCATAACACTCTAAAACTGAAGACAAAGATGTGTCCTCTACTTTCAGTTAATCAGAAGATAAAAACAAACCTGTCAACATGCTCAGAAAAACTTTTTTATCTTGTGGACTTTTTTCCTAATTAGGAAGACATAATGTAAACAAATAAATAGTTACAATAGTTTTCTCCTTATCCAGTTTCACTTTCCACAGTTTTAGTTACCCACAGTCAACTTCAGTCCAAAAATATTAAATGAAAAATTGCAGAAATAAAAAAAATAGTAAGTTCTAACTTGCATATTGTTCTGAGTAGTATGATGCAATCCTGCATTGTCCTGCTATCCAGGCCATAAGGGCTACCTGCTTTTTTGTCACCTAGTAGCTGTCTCAGTTATCAGATTGACTGCAGCAATATGACAGTGCTTGTGTTCAAGTAACCATTGTTTTAATTCATAGTGCAAAAGCAATGATGGTGGCAACCTGATTATACCAAAAAGAAGCCATAAAGTGCCTTCCTTTAAATGAAAGATAAAAGTTCTTGGCTTAACATTTTTCTTAAAAACCCATCTGCTGAGGTTGCTAAGATTACCAGTAAGAACAAATATTTTTATCTAGGAAATTGTGAGGAAAAACCAGTAATTCAAGCTAGTTTTGCTGCCACTCCTCAAACAGCAAAAGTTATGGTCACAGTTCGTGATAAGTGCTCAGTTAAGATGGAAAGGCATAGGTGCAGTGGCTAGGGCCTATAGTTCTAACTTCTTGGGAGGTTGAAGCTCCCAAGGATCCCTTGAGCTCAAGAGTTCAAGGTTGCAATGAGCTAATTTGTGAGTGGAAGATATAAACAGACATGTATTTTAACTAATAGCAGTTGGGTTCAGTACTATCTTCTGTTTCAGGCATTCGCAGGGGCTCTTGGAATGTATCCCTCCATGCACTTGGATAAGGGTGGTCTACTGCATTGTTATTTAAAAATAAAAAAAGAAGATTGTTTATCTCCAAAGATAAGGTCATTTTGCAAGTTACTGACTGTGTTTGGATTCCCCTGGAATCCTTTGTGCAAGTTTTCTGCTTCTTCAATTCTCACCAAAAAATGTTATTGACTCCTTTGCTTCAGCAGTCTCTTACCTCTTGGTATGGTTTGAATGTCCCCTCCAAACTCATGTTGAAATTTAATTGCCATTGTAACAGTGTTGAGAGGTGAAATCCACAAAAGGATCATAATGGATTAATGCCCCTTATAGTGGGAGGGGAGAAGGCTAGTTATCACAGGAGTAGGTACCTAATAATTTTTTTTAAAGATGAGTTTGATGTCTCCTCTCAGCCTCTCATGCTCACTTGCTTTTCCATCTTTTACCATGAGGTCACACACAGAGGCCCTTACCAGATGACAGCGTCATGCTCTTGCACTTCCCAGCTTTCAGAATCATTAGTCAAATAAACTTCTATTGTTTATACACTACCCTATGTAAAGTGTTCTGTTATAGCAGCAGAAAATAGACTAAAACATCTCATTTAGCAAACTTTTAAAAATATTTTATTTTAAAGATGTGGGGTACAATTCAGGGTCAGGGCAACAAACATTGACTACGCAGGTATCCTTGTTGATGAGGTGTGCCCCTCCCCTCCTTAGCAGTTTCTCTCAATTGTAAATCCCCACCTTCTGGCAGATTTCCACTATTGCAAATCTCTTTCTTATACTATTATGATAATTTTTAAAGGTCTGCTTATGAATGACAACATATGGTACTCTGTTCTTTTTTTCTGTGATAGATCACTGAGTATGATTGACGCTAAATCTATCCAGTTGCTGCGAAGTCAATATGTTTGTCTTTCTTTATGGCTGCATAACATTCCATTCTGTATATATACCACATTTTTTTTACCCGTCCAGCTTCAAAGGGCAGCATGGTTGGTTCCAAGTTTTTGCCATAGTGAATAGAGCTGAAACAAACGTGCATGCACAGGTGTCTTTTTTGTAGAATGACTTGAGTTCCTCCAGGTATACTCCCAATAGGGGAATTGCTGGATCATAGGGAAGGTCAATTTCTAGTTCTTTCAAAAATTGCCACACTGTCTTCCAAAGAGGTTGCACTAGTTTGCATTCCCACCAGTAGTGTAGAAGCATTCCTTTTTCTTTGCATCCTCACCAACATCTGCTGTTGTTTGTTATATTAATGATGGCCATTCTTACTGGTGTTAGGTGGCATTGCAATGTGGTTTTAATTTGCATTTCTCTGATGATTAGTGAGCCTGAGTACTTTTTCATGTGTCTGTTGGCTGCCTGTATAACTTCTTTTGAGAAGTGCCTATTCTTGTCTTTTGCCCACTTTTGAATGGGGTGGTTTGTTTTTTTCTTTTGGCTTGTTTGTGTTCCATGTGGATCCTAGATGTTAGAACTTTGTCAGACATACAGTTGGCAAATACTTTTTTCCAATTCTGTGGGCTGTCTCCCTGTTCTCTTGATGGTTTCTTTTGCTTTGCAGAAACTCGTCAGTTTGATCAGGTCCCACTTGTCTATCTTATTTCTTATGGTATGGGCACTTAGCTTTCTGATCAGGAATTGGTTGCCAATTCCAATTTCCATAAGGATGTCTCCTGTGTTTTCTAAGATTCTAATAGTTTGAGGTTTTAAATTTAGGTCTTTAATCCATTTAGAGTTAATTATTGTGTATCTCCATAGGTAGGTGTCCTGTTGCAATCTTCTGCATGTGATCAGCCAGTTTTCCCAGCATCATTTAATGAATAGGTTCTCCTCTACCCAGTGGTTATTGTTGGAGGCAAAGATGAGTTGGTGGAGAAATTGAGACTTTGATTCTGGTATCTCTATCCTGTTCCATTGGTCTCGATGCCTGTTCTTGTACAAGTACTGGGGACTGTTTTGATTACTGTAGCCTTATAGTAAAGTTTGAAGTCTGAAAGTGTGATACCTCCTGCTTTGTTTCTTTTGCTAAGGATTGTTTTAGCTGTTAGTGGTCGCTTATGTTTCCATATGAATTTCTGTATTGTAATTTCCAGGTCCGAGAAGAATGATGTTGGTGATTTAATGGGTATGGCATTGAATCTGTAGATTGCCTCTGGGAGGATGGACATTTTAACAATGTTGATTCTTCCTATCTACAAGCATGGAATATTTTTCCATTTGTTTGTGTCTTCTTGGATTTCTTTGAGCAGTGTTTTGTAGTTCTCATTGTAAAGGTCTTTCACTTCTCTGGTTAGGAAAATGCCGAGGTCGGTCTTTCTTTCTTTCTTTCTTTCTTTCTTTCTTTCTTTCTTTTTTTCTTTTGTGGCAATTGTGAATTGGATTGTGCTTTTTATTTGGGTCTCTGCCTGCTTGTTGGTGGTGTATAGGAGTGCATCTGTCTTTTGCACATTTATTTTGTACCCTGAGACTTTGCCAAAGCCGTTTATAAGTGCAAGTAGGTTTTTGACAGATTCTCTTGGATTTTCAAGGTATAGGATCATATCACCAGCAAAGAGGGATAACTTGACTTCCTCTTTTCCTATTTGGATAATAGGAATTCCTTCTCTTTTCTAATTGCCCTGTCTAGGACTTCCAACCCAATGCTGAACAAGAGGCTTAAGAGTGGGCAACCTTGTCTTGTTCCAGTTTCCAGGGGAAAGGTTCCAGTTTCTGTCCACTTAGCAATATGTTAGCTGCGGGTTTATCGTAAATGGCACTTACTATTTTGAGGTATGTTCCTTCCATACCTAGGTGTTTGAGGGTTTTTATCAAGAAGGGATGCTGAATTTTATCAAAAGCTTTTTCTGCATCTAATGATATAATCATGTGGTTCTTGTTTTTACAAGCATTGATGTATTTAATTACATTTATAGTCTTGCAAATGTTGAACCAGCCCTGCATCCTGGGGATGAAGCTTACTTGGTCATGGTGGATGATTTCTGAGATGTGTTTTTGGATTCGATTTGCTAGAATCTTGTTGAGGATTTTCGCACCTATATTCATAAGGGATAGTGGCCTGTAGTTCTCTTTTTTTGTTGGATCTTTCTGGCTTGTGTGTCAGTGTTATGTTAGCTCATAAAATGATTTGGGGAGAATTCCATCTTTTGCAATTGCCTGGAATCCTTTCAGTAGGATTGGTATCAGCTCCTCCTTGTACATTTTGTAGAATTCTGCTAGAAAGCCATCTGATCCAGGGCTTTTTTTTAATAGGTAGTTTTTGTATAGCAGAGTTAATTTCCTGGATTGTTATTGGTCTATTTAGAGTCTCAATGTCTTCTTGTTTCAATGTGGGGAGGTTGTGTGAAGTCAGAAAGTCCTCCATTTCATTTAGGTTATCAAGTTTCTTTCCATATAGGTGTATATAGTAATCTCAGATAATCTTTTGTATTTCTTCAGGATCAGTTGTGATTTGATCTTTTGTATTTCTGATTGTCTTTATTTGTGTTTTTTCTTGATCATTCTGGTCATTGGTGATTGGGATTCTTCTGCTAATGTTGGGTTTTTGGTGATCTTCTCTTTCCAGCTCCTTTAGGTTATTTGTTAAGCTCTCTACTTGTGATCTTTCCATTTTCTTGATGTGTGCTCATAGAGTTAAAAATTCTCCTTTTAGGACTGTTTTTATGGCATCCCAGAGGATTTGGTAAAATATTTCTTCATTTTCATTTGTTTCCAGGAACCTTTTATTTTATTTTTATTTATTTATTTATTTATTTATTTTTTAGTTGGAGTCTCACTCTGTCACCTAGACTGGAGTGCAGTGGCCACTTCTGGCCACCGCAGACTCGACCTGCTGGGCTCCGGCAATCCTTCTGCCTCAGCCTTCCAAGTAGCCAGAATTACAGGCACGTGCTACCATGACCGGCTGTTTTTTTAATTTATTGTAGAGATGAGGTCTCCCTGCCAATGTGGGTCTCGAACCTGTGGGCTCAGGCAATCCACTCACCTCAGCCTCCCAAAGGAGCGGGATTACAGGCTGAGCCACCGAGTCCGGCTCCAGGAATCTTTTAATTTCTGTTTTGATTTCAGTGTTGACCCAGTAGTTGTTCAGCATCATGCTATTTAGTATCCATGTCTTTGTGGGTTTTGGTGAAGTTTTGTTGGTGTTGATATTTATTTTTAATCCACTGTGGTCTGAGAAGGTACATAGCAATATTTTAACCTTATGGAATTTGTTTATAATTGATTTATAGCCAAGGATGTGATAGATCTTGGAGTACATTTCATGTGGTGAGGAGTGGAATGTATATTCTGTGGTTGTTGGGTGGAATAATCTGAGGGTATCTATTAAGTCCATTTGGTTGAGTGTCAAGTTTAGGTTCTAAATCTCCTTGTTGAATTTTTGCCTCAAGATCTATCTAGGACTGTTCATGGGGAATTCAAGTCCTCTGCTATAATAGTGTTTGAGCCAATATCTTTTTTTTTGTTGTTATTTATTTAGTAGTTGCTTTATAAATGCTGGTGCTCCTGTGTTGGGTGCATATTTTTTTAGGATGGATATTTCTTGTTAATCGACTGAAACTTTTATCATGATGTAGTGTCCTTTTGCATCTTTTTAAATTTTTTTTTTAATTAATCAGTATTTTTTATTATGGTTTTGTGGGGTACAGTTAAGGGTTAGATGTACAATGACGTTTCATTCAGGCACCCTGTAGATAAGAAGTGTTTTCCCATCCCCCGACAGATATTTGCTACTGTTAATCCCATCCCCCTCCCCCCCATAGTTTCCCAGTACCATCAGTCATTTTCTCATAGTATTGCATTGGATGTTCAAGGTCCATTATATGAGTGAGAACATGTGATATTCGGATTTTTGTTTTTGTTAGAGGTCACTCAGTATTATAGACTCTAGCTCCATCCAGGTTGCAGCGAAATTCATGATTTTGTTCTTTTTTATGGCTGCGTAGTATTCCATCGTGTATATGTACCACATTTTTTTAATCCAGTCCTCTTTTGATGGGCAGCATGGTTGTTTCCAGGTTCTTGCTATTGTGAACAATGCTGCGATAAACATACGTGTGCAGGTATCTTTTTTATAGAGTGATTTGTGTTCTTCAGGGTATATTCCCAGTAGGGGGATTGCAGGGTCATATGGAAGGTCAATTTTTAGAGCTTTTAGGAATCGCCACACTGCTTTCCACAGAGGTTGCACTAGTTTACACTCTCACCAACAGTGTAGAAGTGTTCCCTTTTCACCACACCCTCTCCAGCAGCTGTTATTTTTTGAGTTGTTGAT
>NW_006978748.1:0-741 GCF_000164805.1 Carlito syrichta | reverse complement strand
GGTAAATAGGCAGCTAACTATTTAAGTCTGCTTGTTAGCTAGGTAGCTAGGTAGTTAGCTAATTTCTTAAGTCAGCTGGCTAGCTAGGTAGCTAGATAGTTAGCTAACTATTTACTTCAGCTGGCTAGCTAGTTAGTTAGCTTTTTAAGTCAGCTAGTTGTCAGCTGGCTGGCCAGCTGGCTAGCTATGTAGAAAGCCATTTAAGTCATTTGGCTATCCAGCTGGTTAGCTGGTTAATTCGGCTAGTTAAGAGAGCTGACAAGCCAAGTGGCAATGTGGCAGCTGGCTATTTAAGTCAGTGTGATAGCACCTGGCTAGCTAAAGATGTCAGAGAGTTAAATCAGCTGGGTAGCCAACTGAGTAGTTGGTTAGGTCAGTTAGTTTAGTTAGCTGTCTAGACAGCTGGTTACATAGGTAGCTAGCTAGATAAGTCAGCTTGCTAGCCAGCAGGCTACCTGTTCAAGTCAGATAGTTAAATCAGCAAGTTTGCCTGCTGGCTAGGTAGGTAGCTAGCTATTTAAGTGAGCTGGCTAGCCAGTTTGCTAGCTAAAGTGAGCTAGGTATGTCAGTTGGGCAGCCAGGTGGTTAGATAGGGAGCCAGCTATTTGAGGCAGCTGTCTAGCCAGCTGACTTGCTGGTTAAGTAAGCTAGTAAAGTCATCTGGTAATCAGCTGGCTAGCTAGTTAAGTCCGTTCATTAAGTCAAATGGCTATCCAACTGGTTAGCTAGTTAAAAAGTTAG
>NW_006978747.1:0-815 GCF_000164805.1 Carlito syrichta | reverse complement strand
CAGAAGAGTTAACTAGTCAGCGAGCTAACCATTGAGCTGACTTAACTAGTTGGCTAGTAAGCAAGCCGACTAGTTAGCTGACCTGTTGGCCTGTGAGTGAGCTGACAATTTGGTTGACCTGTTGGCTGGCAAGCGAGCCAACTAGTTTGCTGACCGGTTTGCAGGTGAACGAGCTGACTAATTAGCTGACCTGATGGAAATCGAGTGAGCCCACTAGTTATCTGACTAGTTAGGAAAGTTGCTAGCTGACTAGTTAGCTCAATAACTAGCTGATTTGCTAGCTGACAACTAGCTAGCTGACTATCTAGCTGACTTAACTAGATAGCAAACAAGCTATCTTACTCTCTAGCTTGCTGACTTCACTTGTTAGCTGAATAGTTAGGTGAGTTGCTAGCTGACTTAACTAGCTAACTGGCTAGCTAACTGACATAACTAGCTGACTAGCTAGTTTCCTGGATAGCTGGCTAGCCAGCTGACTTAACGAGTTAGTTAACTGGTTGTCTACACAGGTATCCAGCTGGCTTAACTAGCTAGCTACCTGGCTGGCTAGTTGGGTAGACAGCCGGCTAGCTAGCTAGTGGGCTGAAATGGTGGCTAGCCAGCCAGCAAACAGTCTTCTGGGTGGCTGGACAGTCGGATACCCATCTGGATTAACTAGCCAGTCAGCCTTCTGGTCAACCATCTAGCCAAGTGGCTTAACTAGTGGGCAACCTAACTGACCAGCCTGCTAACCAGCCAGCTTAACTTGTCAGGGACCTAGCTAGCCTGCCAGCTAACAAGCTTACTTAACTAGCTGATTTAACTAAATAGTCATG
>NW_006978746.1:0-757 GCF_000164805.1 Carlito syrichta | reverse complement strand
GATACTACTTGATTATTACTTTTGCCTGATACTACTCCCTTATTATTCTGTGGTATACTACTTGCCCTATTAGTGTCGTAGATACTACTTGCCTTATTAGTGTCATCTGATATTACTTAACTTATTAGTGTCTTATGATACTACTTGCCTTATTAGTGTCTTCTGATACTGCTTGCCTTATTAGTGACTTCTGATACTACTTGCCTTGTTACAATAGTCTGATCCTACTTGCCTTATTAGTGCCGACTGATACTAATTGCCTTTTTATTGTCATCTGATACTCCTTGCCTTCTTAGTGTCGTCTGATACTACTTGCCTTCTTAGTGTCGTCAGATACTACTTGCCTTATTAGTATCTTATGATACTACTTGCCTTATTAGTGTCGTCTGATGCTACCTGCCTTATTAGTGTCGTCTGATACTACTTGCCTTATTAATGTCCTATGATACTACTTGCCCTATTAGTGTCTTCTGATACTACTTGCCTTATTAATGACGTATGATACTACTTTCCTTATTAGTGTCGTCTGATACTACTTGCCTTATTAGTTTGGCCTGATGCTACTTGCCTTATTAGTGTCGTGTGATGTTTATTGCCTTATAGTGTCTTATAATACTACTTTCTTTAATTGTGTCGTCTGATACTACTTGCCTTAATAGTGTCTTATGATATTACTTGCCTTATAAGTGTCGTATGATACTACTTGCCTTGTTAATGTCGTCTAATACTACTTACCTTATTAGTGTCGTCTGATACT
>NW_006978745.1:0-768 GCF_000164805.1 Carlito syrichta | reverse complement strand
TTCTGTGTACTAGTGTCAAATGCTCAATGGAGCTCATGCTGGCACAATAGCAAAGGATACGACATATTCAAGTACAAGTGTCTCTATTATAATCATATGCTATTCTGCCATAGAAATTCAAACGACGTTTGAACTCCTATGTAGGATAATTAATCAGGACACAGGCTCGAATCACTTGACAGTGGGGCCTTTGACCCATTGTGGTTGAGTAAATAGGGAGGAGCAGCAAGAGAAGAAAATGGGAAAGCTTTATATGATTCTCCTTCTTTTAAATTATGGGAAGTAATATGGAAGATATATTTGAAAGCATTAGAACACTTCCCTGAGAATAAAAGACTTCTTTACTGTTTTTCAGTAAAAAAATTTGGATTTTCGCATTGATTTCCATCCAGTGGTGTCATTAGTATTTACTTAATTCTGTGTCTTGCGATCATAGGATTACCTAAGCCATTTTCATAACTGTAACCTCTTTATGTAATCAGCCTGCACCAGATTTCCCTTGAAGAGTGAAGACTCATCATTCACTCAATTTTTGACTCAGCATATAGTTTTCTGTAAAATAAAACAGAGGATCCAAAGCAGAAGAATGGTCAGTGCACTGCCCTTCAGCCTGCAACTGATGGGGACCCCAACTCAAAAAACAAAACAAAAAAAAACAAAGCAGAAAACAAGATAAAGAAAAGAGAGAGGGAGAAAAAGAGAGCCTAGGGCCTGATGGCTTCACAGCTGAATTTTTCCAAGCAGTTGAAAAGCAAATATAAGTTAATT
>NW_006978744.1:0-465 GCF_000164805.1 Carlito syrichta | reverse complement strand
TTTTAAAATCAAACCTACAGAAAAGAACAAATTAAATTGCGTGTCTAAAGAGTTTTTTGTTAGGCACAATGTTTTTAAAATGTGGAAAAATCACTTCTTAGCTATCCTACATTTGATGTTTTAAAAATTACTTCCTTCAGTTCTAAACAAGACAAGGGTGAAGAAAACAGTCACAGTTCTAAAAAAAAAATTGCAAACTTATAATGAACACAAAATAAGCAAAGCAACAAGAACACAAAAGGAAAAGATAGTAGTGGAAACAGTGGGGCTCAAAACTGAGGCAGACATCACCCACAGCTGGGGAAATTATTAAGAGTTTTATGAAGAATTTGCTATTTGAGATGCAGAAAGAATGAAGAATGGGCCAGATATCGCTAAGAAATGAAGAAGAAAAGACTTCTCCATTACAGGAAATAAGCTTATGTATCAGAACAATGGTGAAGCTAGATCCTGGCAGGTGTAGTT
>NW_006978743.1:0-1023 GCF_000164805.1 Carlito syrichta | reverse complement strand
TAGTCGGCCAACATGTCAGCTGAAAAAGTTAGCTCTGCTAAATAGGAGTCCAAATAGATAGACCAGCCAAAATAGTTAGCCATATAGTCGGCCGACTAGTTAGGTCAGGTAAAGCAGCCAGCCAACAAGTTAATTGTGCTAACTAATGGGCCAACTCGTTAGTCAACACGTTGACCCAGCTAACTAGTCGGCCAACTAGTGGGCCACCTGTTTAAGCCAGGTAATAAGTTGTCCGAGTAGTCAGCCAACGTGTTAAACCAGATAAATAGTTGAATGACTCGTCAATCAAGTTAAGTAACCTAGATAACGCATTATCCATCTAGTTAAGTCAGCTAAATAACTCGTTTACCAACTAGTTAAAATAGTTATCTAACTGGTTAACCAACTCGTTAGATCAGCTAGCTATCTCGTTAGCCAACTAGTTAAGTCAACTAGCTAAGTAAGCTAGCTAATCAGCTAGCTAGTTAAGCCAGCTAGCTAAGTCAACTAGCTCACTAGTTAGGTAACTATTTAAGTCAGCTACTTAAGTCTGGTACCTATTTACTTAGGAAATTAGATAAGTCAGCTAGTTATTCAGCTAGTTAAATAGTTAACTAACTATTTAATTCATGTAGTTAAGTCAGCTAGCTAACAAGTTAAGTCAGCCAGTTAAGTCAGCTAGCTAAGTCAGCTAGTTAAGTCAGCTTTCGAATTTAGTCAGCTGGTTAAGACAACTAGCTAACTAGCTAGTGAGCTAATGGGTTAAGTCAGCAGGTTGTCAGGTAGTTAGCTAGGTAACTAATGGAATACTTCAGCTGGTTGAGTCAGCTAGCTAGCTAGTTAGCAAATGGGTTGAGTCAGCTGGTTGAGTAGGCTAGCTAGCTATTTAGCTAAGGATTTAAGTCAGCTGGATGAGTTAGCTAGCTAGCTAGTTTAGCTAACGAGTTATGTCAGCTCGTTGTGTCAGCTAGGTAGCACATTAGCTAATGCGTTAAGTCAGATATTAAGTCACCTAGCTAACACGTTAGATAATGAGTAAGCTAA
>NW_006978742.1:0-808 GCF_000164805.1 Carlito syrichta | reverse complement strand
AAACTTATTATACCAAAAATAATATAGACATAAACTCAATTAGAGTCAAATATTTTCATAATGATAATGGATAATTGAATTCTCGATGAATAGACAGTTATCAAGAACATACTGTGTGCTTACATTCCATAAAGTATCGACTGTATGAACAGATAACCATAACAACAGGGCAGGCACTAAACCAAAGTATGAACAAGGTAGTATTGGGAAACACAGAGAGCCAAACAGCCAAGGATTGTTGATGAAGGCCATTAATTTCTTTCCTTTGATGTTTATATCCAAGAAGGTAGTTTTGGCCTTCTACAAGCTGGTAACCCTACCAGAATGTCTGGGAGCAGATCAGGGTAGAAGTTCACATATAGTCTCACATTCTTACTTGTAGCTTTCTGGAAATTCTAGTTTGAGAAAGTAAAGGATGCCTGGATTGATAACTAAGAGAATAAGAAGTGAACTCTAAGGCTGGCTCAGTGGCTCAGCCTGTAATCCCAGTGCTTTGGGAGGCCAAGGTGAGTGGATTGCCTGAGCCCGCGGGTTTGAGAGGATTGCCTGGGTCCAGGGATTTGAGACCAACCTGGGCAACTTGGCGAGACCTCATCTCTACAATGAATCAAAAAATTAGCTGGGCATGGTAGTGCATGCCTATAGTTCTGGCTCCTTGGAAGGCTGAGGCAGAAGGATCACTGGAGCCCAGCAGGTCGAGGCTGCGGTTACCGGAGCATGCCACTGCACTCCAGTCTGGGCGACGGAGTGAGACTCCAACTCAAAAAAAAGAAAAAAGAAAAAAGTGAACTCTAGGTCTGAAATCTTT
>NW_006978741.1:3802-4721 GCF_000164805.1 Carlito syrichta | reverse complement strand
TTTGTTTTGCAGAAGTATATTCATTTTATGAGAACCCACTTGTCTAACTTACTTCTAAGGCATGGGTATTTAGGATTCTGAAGAGGAATTACTTTCTGGTTCCAGTTTCCCTAATGGTTTCTCCTGCATTTTCTAAGATTATTATAATTTGTTTTTTTACATTTATGTCTTTGATCTATTTAGAGTTAATGTGTATGGTGATAGTTAGGTGTCCTGTGTTATTCTTGTGCATGTTGTCAGCGTTTTCTCAGCACCATTTACATAATATATTCTCCATTGCCCAGTAGGTCTGGGAGGTTTTTTCAAAGATGAGTTGGTTGAGAATTTGAGGATTTCATTCTCTGTCCTGATCCATTCTCCTATGGACCTATTCTTGTACCAATACCAGGCTGTGTTGATTACTGTAAACATATAGTAAAGTTTGAAGTCTGGGCCTGCGATAGCTTCCACTTTGCTTCTTTTGATAAGATTCTTTTGACTATTCATGAGTGTTTGGTTTCATATGAATCCTTTATTGTAATTTCCAGGTCGGAGAAGAAGGATGTTAACTTAATGGTTATTTCATTCATTCTGTAGATTGTCTAAAAGGCCAATTTTTCCTTTAAAAAGTCAAGTCAGGGAAGCAAGCATGTCAAATTGTCATTTTTGACAACAGCCTCAGAATTTTGACATCATAAAGGAAGTGTCCTTCACTACTGAGCAATCCTTAGGCTTCAAGCACTTGTGTACAGTGCTCTACCAATGTGGTGGACATGGTGGATTTTATTCCCAAGAATTGAGGATAAGCATGTGTTCACGCCTATCCAAAAATTTCTCCAGGGAGAAGTGTCCGTTCAAGAGTCCTCTAAATGAGAAAGTCTTTTTTTTTTTTAAGCAGTCTTTTGGATTGGACCGAGAAACTCCCAGACTGGGAGGGGAA
>NW_006978741.1:0-2492 GCF_000164805.1 Carlito syrichta | reverse complement strand
TTTTTTATGGATGCATAATATTGCACTGTGTATATACTACATTTATTTTATCCTTTCCAGTTTGATGGGCAACATGGTCGGTACTGGTACAGACCAGCTCCAACTCGAGGGTTAGGATCTGAAGCGAGAGAATCAGGTGCAGCGAAGAAAGAAGACACAAGTCAACTTTCTGGGTTGAGTTCGGGACTCTTCCAAAGTTTATTGAATTTTCACATGCTTATATAGGGCATTTTCAACCCTTTGACTCCCTCACATATGTGCCCACAAATGCTTACATTATGTTTTCTTTTACAATCAAACGTTTTACATTGATCTATTTGTTCCTATCTCTCCCTTTTTATTTCCATTATGTTAAATCAGTAGACAGGAAGGAAAACAACTTCTGCTAAAAATTGTTAACTGTAACCTTTTAACCCTCACCCTTTTTATAACATATTTCTAACTAAATTCTTGCATGTAACTTAGCAGGAATACATTGGCATTTACATTTATAAGTAATTTTATTATTTCTAAATATTTCCTATAAACATTCCTATTATGTATCTATCTTTATTCTTATTTTGCTTGTATGAATCCTAATCTAATAATACTTGACTACTCATATATTTATTTTCTATTTAATTATATTTTATTTAATTACTTTTAATAATTATTCTGCTTTTATCCATATAATTATTTTATATTTATACTGTTGCATTTTATTACTAAATCATTTTAAACTCATAAATTTATATCTACTATATCTATACTTTCTTAATTTATGTTTAAAAGCAGCTGCCCTCAGGATCGACTTTTCTCAGATCTCACAAACTTCCTCCTCCATCTTATCCGTCTAAGGTGTTATTTCAGTATAGGGTATGTTAATCATTAAAAATAAAGAATGGGAAAGTTTTTTATTTTCCTTATACACATTGGAAAAATGTAGTTTTTCCTACAGCATTTGAACATTGCTTTTGCTAAGATCATAATCAACTTTCAAGAATGCTAAATTGTCTAAAATTATATACTAATGCAGAGCCCAAATACTTAATACTTTGTAAATCTCCATGTTATTTTGGTTTATATATATTGGGCCTCAAATTCTCTTTTGTCTCTGTGCATCATTTTAAATGCTTGGTGATTAAAAGTATCAGAATAATAGGGCACTTTGTTGCAGAGTACAGCATTATATCTTAGGTAGAGAAAATACTAAGAGATTCAAAGTAAATACTCTTTTAAAAATATAAATTGGGTTAAAATGTAAAAGGAATGTTATTTTATATTTCCTTCAAATATATAAGGGAATCTTTTCCCTAAGGACTGCATATCTGTAACATTTAATAAAAATTAACAAGCAAAAATACAGAGTGCACCAAGAAAATGTTCAAAAAGTTTAGGAATGTCAAAAGCAGTATTAAATTATGATACTGTTTTATTTTCTAAAATTTTTAAGGTTTATTATGCATTCTGCTTACTGAATATCACTGAAGTACACTGAATCTCAAGGTTCAGTTTTCTAAGATTGATATAGATCTGGAATCTCAAGAAGATACAATTTACGCAGAATAAAGCATTCAGAATTTATGTGAAATACAATGTAGTTGTCAATTTTAAAGTCAGAATTATACCATGTATTCCAACGTATTAAAAGGAAAAGGAGTTATCATTGGAGTATTATATAAAAAGAAAATGAAAAAAATAATAAACAAAATCAGTTGAACGATTTACGGCTTTCATTTACTTATTTATTTAAATATTTTTTATATTTTTTTTATTTGGAGTCTTACTCGGTCGCACAAACTGGAGTGCAGTGGTCACTCCAGGCCACAATAGCCTCACCTGCTGGGCTATGGTGATCCTTCCAGCTCAGCCTTTTGAGTACTCGAAATGACCGGCATGCGCTACCAAGCCTTTCTGAGTTTTTTTGATTTATTGTAGAGATGTAGTGTCGCTGCCCAGGTGGGTCTCGAACCCTGGACTCAGGCAATCCAGACACCTCAGCCTCCCAAAGGCGAGGGATTCCAGGCTGAGCCACTGAACCTGACGATTTTAATATTTTAAAAAATGTGGAGTACAATTCAGTGTTAGTTATACAAACATTGATTATGCAGGGTCCCTTGTTGATGAGGTATGCCCCTCCCTTCCTTTGCAGTATCCCGCCACTGCCAATCTCACACCTACCCCTAAACAGTTTTCCACTACTGCCAATCACTTTTTTACAACACTATAAGTGATCAAGTTCAGCTCATGGGTGAGAACATATGGAACTCTGTTCTTTGCTACTGTGATAAATCACTGAAAATGACCTAACTCATATCCATCAAATGATCTGCAAAATCCTTCTATCTGTCCTTTTTTATGGCTACATTATATTCCACTGTGTATATACCACATTTATTTTTCCATTCCAGCTTTGATGGGCAACATGGTTGGTACCATGTTTTTTTGCAATTGTGATTAGAGCTGCAGAAAACATACTGGTGCAGAAATCTTTTTGGTAAAATAATCTGAGT
>NW_006978740.1:0-787 GCF_000164805.1 Carlito syrichta | reverse complement strand
CCTGAATGGTGGTTATCTCTTATCAAGACGGCCTGTAGGTTTTTGGGATGGAGGCCTCGTGTAACCTAGATTCCTTATTCTTCCGTAGCAACAGTTCGTGTACTGTTCTGTATATGAGGACTCCCATTACTTAAATTCCTGCTCCATTCTCAGCAAGACGTCAAGATATTTCCTGGTGACCTAGAATTCCAGATGCTTGGATATCAAAAGAAAGACTCCCATAAAGTTCTTGAGAAATTGGAACCCCAGATTCCTGATCCCTTTTCAAAAGACACACTAATAATGAGGCGACATAGAAGCCCAGATTGCTGATTAAATCTTATCAAGAGTCTTTGTAGATTTAGGCTTGAGACAACTCCAAGAACCCGATTACCTTTCCGTTCTCAGCAAGATGCTCTGAATTTCACTGTCCATGTGGATTCCAAAACTCTGTGTACAAAAATGAAAATGCCCAGATGTTTCCTAGGGACATGTAATCCATGTAGCCTGGTTACACTTTAATAATTAGTACTAAAATATTTGGCAACTGCAAAACCCTCGGCCCCTCTAAAATGAAGTACAAATGGAAATTTAAGGATTACCAAGTTCATCTTAAGACCAAAGTTACATACAGATATAGCAATATGATACATTTTTCCAGGAATCTGGCCTTAATTGTCCCAAGGAATTTAAGAGATTTGTACTATCAGATACCTGATTACAACTCTCAAGAGGACCAGAATGTTGCTGGAGTCCTGAAATGAATGATTCATAATACCCACAAGCCAAATATCTCTGAAACATGAGA
>NW_006978739.1:0-784 GCF_000164805.1 Carlito syrichta | reverse complement strand
GGCAAGTAGTATCAGACGGCACTAAGAAGGCAAGTAGTATGAGACGGCACTGAGAAGACAAGTAGTATCAGACGGCACTGAGACGGCAAGTAGTATCAGACGGCACTAAGGAAACTAGTAGTATCACACCGCACTAAGAAGGGAAAGAGGATCAGGCGGCACTTTAAGGCAAGTAGGTTCAGGCGGCACTAATAAGGCAAGTAAGATCAGGCGGCATTAATAAAGCAAGTATTATCAGACGGCACTAACAAGGCAAGTAGTATCAGGCGGCAGTAATAAGGATAGTAGTATCAGATGGCACTAAGAAGGGAAGTAGGCTCAGGCGGCACTATTAACCCAAGTAAGTTCAGGCGGCACTAATAAGGCATGTAGTATCAGAAGGCACAAATAAGGCAAGTAGGATCAAACGGCACTAATAAGGCAATGAGGATCAGACGGCATTAATAAGGAAAGTAGTGTCAGAAGGCACTAACAACGCAAGTGGTATCAGATGGCACTAACAAGGCAAGCAGTATCAGACGCCAGTAATAAGGCAAGTACTATCACACGGCACTAACAAAGCAAGTAGTATCAGACAACACTAAGAAGGCAAGAAGAATCAGACGATATAAAAAAGGCAAGTAGTATCAGATGACAAAGAGAAGGCAAGTAGTATCAGACGACACTAAGAAGTCAAGTAGTGTCAGATGACACTAGCATGGCAAGTAGTATCAGACGGCACTAACAAGGCAAATAATATCAGACAGCACTAACAAGGTAATTAGTATCAGATGGCACAAAGAAG
>NW_006978738.1:0-585 GCF_000164805.1 Carlito syrichta | reverse complement strand
CCGTGATTTTTCTTTAAGCCGTCATCAAGATGCCCTGTAGATTTTCAGGACTGAGGACTCGTATAACAGAGACTACGTATTTTTAGCAACAGCCGTGCAGTTACCTGTATATGAGTACTCCTGTTCACAGATACATGCGACGAAAGCTTGATTCTTGTTTAGATCTTAGGAAGACGCCGTATATTTTTTTGGAGATTGAGAAAACATGTCACCCACATTCCTTATTATTTCATAGGAAAAGTCAGTGCATTTGCCTGTATTTCATTTCCCTAGTTTATGCTTCAATAACCCAAATTCGTGTTTAGCCCTTAGCAAAAAACCCTGAAGATTTATTGGGATGGAGGACACGTGTAAACCAGATTCCTTATTCTCCTTTAGCAATAGACAATGCAGTTTCCTGTATATGAGGAATCCCTTTATCCAGATTCCTACTCCCAATACCTGAATGGTGGTTATCTCTTAGCAAGGCGGTCTGTAGGTTTTTGGGATGGAGGTCTCGTGTAAACAAGATACCGTATTCTTCCGTAGCAACAGGTCGTGTAGTGTTCTCTATGTGAGGACTCCCATTACTGAAATTCCTGCTTC
>NW_006978737.1:0-762 GCF_000164805.1 Carlito syrichta | reverse complement strand
CTAGCTTAATATCTAGCCAGCCAGCTAGCTACCTATGTAGCCTGCTCTATTACCAGCTGACTTAACTACCAAGTTACCTAGCTATACAACTTGCTAGTGAGCAGACTTAACAAGGTTCCTTAACTAGCTAGCCAACTGGCTAGCCAGTTGGCTTAATTAGCTAACTAAATAGCTAGGCAGCTGGCTAGCCAGCTGAATTAACTCGCTGACTTAACTAGCAAACAAACTGACATAACTAACTGAATTAACCAGCTAGCTACCTAGCTAACCAGCTGGCTTTACTACCTGGCTCAACTAGCTAGCTACCTAGCTAGTTATCTAGCTAGCCAGCTGCATTAACTAGCTGACTTAACTAGCTAGCTAGCTGACATAACTAGCTGACTTATATAGCTAGCTTGCTAGCTAGTCAGCTTATTTAACTAGCTGAAATAACTAGCTAGCCAGATGGATAACCATCTGACTTGACTAAATTTTTAAATAGGTAACCAGCTGGATAGCCAACTGACTTAATGAGCTGTCTTAACTAGCTAGCCAGCTGTTTGCCAGCTGACTTAAATAACTGACTTAAAGAGCTAACCAGCTGCTGAGCCAGCTGACTTAACTAGCTGACTCCCTATCTAGCCAGCTGGTTAGCCAGCTCACTTACCTAGCTGACTTAAGCAAACAAGCTGGGTAGCCTAGCTGACTTACGTAAACAAGCTGGGTAGCCAACTCATTTAGATAGATACCTACCTAGCCAGCAGGTGAACCAGCTGACTTAAC
>NW_006978736.1:0-767 GCF_000164805.1 Carlito syrichta | reverse complement strand
CCCGTGGCTCTGCTGTGGCAGGGACAGTAAGGGGACAGGAATGGGTACCCGGACAAGTTCTGTGTTCAGAGAAGCGTGGGGGGGGGGCTCCCTGGATGGCTGCTGTGTTTCCCCCTCCCTCCCCTTTGGCCTTTCCTCACCCTCCCCCTATTTCTTCCTTTATGCTGCTGAGGCGAGCTGTGCCTCTCCAGTGGCTGGTGCCCCTCAGTCTCAGGGAGTCTGGGCCTAGAGGGACCGTCCATCGCTGCCACCTCAAGTGCTCATCATTGAGCTCAGTTTCCATTCAGTCTCTGCAGCCAGGACGAGGATCTTGGCTTCCTCTGAGTGTTTTCCCTTAGCAGTGAATGAGCTCTGCCTCTGGCTAAAGACGGCTCTTTGGCATGTCTTTTGCAATTACAAAGGGGGGGAAAAAAGGAAACATTCTGCCAACCCTTCTTTCTTGTTGCCCTCCCAGCTGTGGTTTTATTCAGTTTTTCAAGTAATGAGATCCTCCAAGAGATGTCAGTGGAGGGCTAACAGGGGTTATCCTTGAGGCCTTCTTGGATTCAGATTGAAATTTGCAGTCAGACCTGCTGAATCAAAGCCCAGCCCTTCTGATCATTGCAAAGCATGGCATGCCCTGGCCTCTGATGTGCATTTACTGGTAGTTACACATTGCCACTGACATTTCTTTCAAAATGGGGTGGTGGTGGCAGGAAGGAATGCCAAGAGCTGGAAATCGTTGGCCAGGGCCCTGGGTCTGTGCTCCTCCTGTAAGGGATGAAAGC
>NW_006978735.1:0-628 GCF_000164805.1 Carlito syrichta | reverse complement strand
GGGACCTCTTTTTCATTTGCAAATCAAGTTTGAAACGGTTAATGAGGGTCAGTTAAATTAATTAATTTAGAGGGTGCAGAGAGGTAATTTCCCCGTTGGGGGCCAGCGTATGATGTCGACCTGGACTTTGACCCAGAACTTTGCCATCAGGCGGAAGGTTCTGTCCTAAAAGGAGCAGGGTGAACATCAACCTTGACCTAGGTCCTCTCCCGTATGAATCAGATAATTAGTGATGACTTACTGCATGCAGGCACAGGGCCTGGGCCTCGCTGGTTTCAGAGCACCCTCTCTTACCCTCTCTAGGCAACTACCTTTTGAGACCTGAGTTGGATTGAGGGGAGGGGGTTGGGGCCTTCTGGATCAATTAAGGGGGTTGTGAGTCCAGGACACTGCTGTGATCATGTTGTTGATAGGTGACTGTTGTGGGCGTTTATCCTAGAAGTCACAGTGTCCTTAAAGGGGGCGGGAAGGAGACCCTTCTCTTGGTGGGAATTGGACAGTCATTATCAGTGGTGTCTGGATGTGGGAACTCCCGGCAAGGGGTATTCTAAAGCCAGTGAGTTCCTTTGTTAAGTGGGAATTTCTTTGTTTTTAATGAGGAAGAATGGGGGGGTGAGTTTGGTGCCTC
>NW_006978734.1:0-661 GCF_000164805.1 Carlito syrichta | reverse complement strand
AGGATGACGGGCATCTCAACTCCAGACCCCCCTGTTTGAATGGGTGTGGAGATGGGGTCTCCCTGCATGGCCCAAGCTGTTCTTGGGCTCCTGGGTTCCAGCCATCCTCCTGCCTCAGCCTCCAATACTGCCGGATTCCAGGTGTGGACTGCCACACAATACCTACAGATTCCTTTTCCACAAAGGTTCAAGACCGGGCTTGAGGGCTTTGCCTCCTCATCCCATCCTTTTGTGAGCCTGAAACCAGTGGCTGGCCTGAGCCCACAGTTCGAGACCCACCCAGGCACCTCCGTGAGACCTCATTTCTACCCTCAATCCCAAATGAGCCAGGCATGATGGAGCGCCTGTCCTTCTTGCTCCTCAGAAACTGGGGATTGCTTCACTGGGGTCCAGCAGGATGAGGCTACGGTGGACGGGAGTGAGCCACTGCCCTCCATCCTTGTCAAAGAAGTGAGACTCTGACTAAAAGAAAAAAGGAAAAAAGAACAGCATCCATTTGTGAATGGAGTTGGGATAATCGTGAGCAGAGACCATTTGTGAAGGTGGTCACAGCCTTGGGCCTAGAGGTCCCGAAAGACAGTGGATCAGTGGAAGATTGGGCTGTGGCTTTGGGAGTCCGAAGCGGGAAACTGCTGGAGTCCAGGAGTTCGAGGCCAACCTG
>NW_006978733.1:0-3728 GCF_000164805.1 Carlito syrichta | reverse complement strand
CATGGTATTATTAAGGCAAATAGTATCAGACGGCAATAATAAGGCAAGGATTATCAGACGGCACTACTAAGGCAAGGAGCAACAGACGGCACTATTAAGGCAAGGATAATCAGATGGCAATAATAAGGCAAGCAGTATCAGACGGCACTAACAACGAAAGTAGTATCAGATGGCACTAACAACACAAGTAGAATCACCCAACACTAACAAGGCAATTAGTGTCAGATGGCACTAATAAGGCAAGTATTATCACATGGCAGTAAAAAGGGAAGTAGTATCAGAAAACATTAAGAAGCCAAGGAGTATCAGACGACATAAAGAAGGCAAGTAGTATCAGACGACAGAAAGAAGGAAAGTAGTATCAGAAGACACTAAGAAGGCAAGTAGTATCAGACGACACTGTCATGGCAAGTAATATCAGACGGCACTAACAAGGCAAGTAGTAACAGACGGCACTAATAAGGCAAGTATTATCACACGGCACTATCAAGGCAAGTAGTATCAGAAAACATTAAGAAGCCAAGTAGTATCAGACGACATAAAGAAGGCAAGTAGTTTCAGACGACAGAAAGAAGGCAACTAGTATCAGAAGACACTAAGAAGGCAAGTAGTATCAGACGGCACTAAGATGGCAAGTAGTATCAGGCGGCACTAGTAAGGCAAGGAGTTTCAGACGGAATTAATAAGGCAAGGAGTATCAGATGGCACTAATAAGGCAAGGAGTATCAGATGGCACTAAAAAGGCAAGGAGTATCAGATGGCACTAATAAGGCAAGGATTATCAGATGGCACTATTAATGCAAGCAGTATCAGATGGCAATAACAAGGCAAGTAATATCAGACGGCACTATTAATGTAAGTAGTATCAGACGGCACTAACAAAGCAAGTAGTATTGGATGGCACTAATATGAGTAGTAGTATCAGTCGGCACTAAAAATCAATTATTTTCAGACAACACTAAGAAGGCAAGTAGTATCAAATGACACTGAGAAGGTAAGTAGTATCAGACGACATAAAGAAAGCAAGAAGTATCAGACGATACAAAGAAAGCAATTAGTATCAGACGACACTAAGAACTCAAATGGTATAAGACGACTCTAAGAAGGAAGCAGTATCAGATGACACTAAGAAGGGAAGTAGTATCAGACGACACTAAGAAGGCAATTAGTATCAAACGACACTAAGAAGTTTTATAGTATCAGAGGACACTAAGAAGGCAGAGAGTATCAGACGACAATAAGAAGACAAGGAGTATCAGATGACACTAAGGAGGCAAGTAGTATCAGATGGCAATGATAAGGCATGGATTATCTGACGGCGCTAATAAGGCTAGAAGTATTTGATGGCACTACTAAGGTAAGTAGTATTAGGTGGCACTAAAAGGCAAGTAGTATAGGACAGCAGTAATAAGGCAAATAGTATGGACGGTACTAATAAGGCAATTAGTATAAGACCGCACTAATAAGGCAAGTAGTATCAGACGGCACTATTAAGGCAAGTAGTATCAGACGGCACTAAGAAGGCAAGGCGTATCAGACGGCATTAATAAGACAAGTATTATCAGATAGCACCAATAAGGCATGGCAATAAGGCAAGTAGTATCAGTCGGCACTAATAAGGCAAGAATGATCAGATTGTACTAATAAGGTAAGTATGAACAGATGGCACGAATAAGTCAAGGAGGATCAGACGGCAAAAATGAGGAAAGGAGGATCATCCGGCACTAATAAGGCAAGGAGTATCAGATGGCATTAAAAAGGCAAGGAGAGTCAGACGGCACTAACAAGCAATGAGTATCAGATGACACTAATAAGGCAAGTAGTATCAGACGACACTAATAAGGCAAGTAGTATCAGATGACAATAATAAGGCAAGTAGTATCAAAAGACCCCAATAAGGGAAGTAGTATCATAAGACATTAATAAGGCAAGTACTATCAATAGAAACTAATAAGGCAAGTAGTATCCTAAGACACTAATATGGCAAAAAGTTTCAGGCGACACAATTAAGGCTCGTAGTATCATAAGGCACTAATAAGGTAAGTAGTATCAGATAATAATAAGTCAAGGAGAATCATAAGACACTAATAAGGCAAGTAGTATCATAAGACACTAATAAGGCCAGTAGTATAATAAGACACTATTAAGGCAAGTAGTATCATAACACACTATTAAGGAGATTATTATCATAAGACACTAATAAAGCAAGGAGTATGAGACAACATTAATAAGGCAAGTAGTAACATAAGGCACTAATAAGGCAAGTAGTAACATAAGACACTACTAAGCCAAGTAGGATCATAAGACACGGATAAGGCAAGTAGTATCATAAGACATGGATATGCCAAGTAGTTTCATAAGACACGAGTAAGGCAAGTAAAATCTGATGACACTAATAAGGCAAGTAGTATCATAAGAGACTAATAAGGCAAGTGGTAGCATAAAACAATAATAAGGCATGTAGTATCATAAGACAGTAAAAAGGCAAATTGTATCAGACGACACTAATAAGGCAAGTAGTATCATGAGACACTAATAAGAAAAGTAGTATCAGATAGCACTCATAAGGCAAGTAGTATCAGATGACACTCATAAGGCAAGTAGTATCAGACGACACTAATAAGTCAAGTAGTATCAGACGACAATAATAAGGCAAGTGATATCACACGATATTAATAAGACAAGTAATATTAACGACACTATTAAGGCTAGTAGTATTAGGCGATACTAATAAGGCAAGTAGTAACAGCCGACACTAATACGGCAGTAGTATCAGATGACAAAATAAAGGAAGTTGCATCAGACGACACTAATAAGACAAGTAGTATCATAATACACTAATAAGGGAAGTAGTATCATAAGACATTAACAAGGCAAGTAGTATCATTAGAAACTATTAAGGCAAGTAGTATCCTAAGACAATAATAAGGCAAGTAGGTTCAGACGACAATAATAAGGCTCGTAGTTTCGTAAGACACTAATAAGTTAAGTAGTATCAGATGACAATAGTAAGTCAAGTAGTATCATAAGACACTAATAAGGCAGATAGTATCATAAGACACTAATAAGCCAAATAGTATAATAAGACACTACTAAGGCAAGTAGTATCATAAGACACTAATAAGTAATGTATTATAATAAGACACTAATAAGGCAAGGAGTACCAGATGACATTAATATGACAAGTATTATCAGATGACACTAAAAAGGCAACTAGTATCAGATGACACGAATTAGGCAAGTAGTATCATAAGAGACTAAAAAGGCAAGTGGTAGCGTAAGAAAATAATAAGGCAAGTAGTATCATAAGACAGTAAAATGGCAAGTTGTATCAGACGACACTAATAAGGCAAGTAGTATCATAAGACACTAATAAGGTAAGTAGTATCACATGGCACTCATACGACAGACAACACTAAGATGGCAAGTATTATCAAACGACACTAAGAATCAAGTAGTATCAGATGACACAAAGATGGCAAGTACTAACAGACGACACTAAGGAGACAAGTAGTATCAGACGACACTAAGAATGCAAGTAGTATCAGACGACACTAATAACGCAAGTAGTACCATAAGACAATAATAAGGAAAGCAGTATCATAAGACACGAATAAAGAAAGTAGTATCAGACGACACTAATAAGTCAAATAGTATCATAAGACACGAATAAGGCAAGTAGTATCATGAGACACTAATAAGTCAAGTAGGATCAGATGACACTAATA
>NW_006978732.1:0-482 GCF_000164805.1 Carlito syrichta | reverse complement strand
AGCATCAGAGACAGGGGACAGTCACTGTTCTGACAACACAGAGGAGGCCTAGACTTGGATGCACCCATCAAAAAGCAGGTTCAGTCATTGAGGCACTCAACCCAGACAAAGTCCAATCAGTGAGGCACCAATAGCAGATGTAGAACATTCAATGGGCCACTCATCACAGAGGTGAGTCAGTCATGGAGGCACCCCTCACAGAGAAGGACTTATCACTGGAACACCCAACACAGATGAACCTAGTCATAGAGGCACCAATAAGAGTGGAAAACCAGTTCACTGGGGAACCCATCATGGAGAAGGAACAGTCAGTGTAACAACCTTCACAGAACTACTCTGTTGGGCACCAATAACAGAGATAACACAGTCACTGAGGCACCTATCACAGAAGAGGGCCAGTCACAGAGGCACCCACCAAAGGGGATGATTAGTCACAGAAGCAGTCAATAAGAGGAGGAACAGTCACTGAGAAACTCATTATA
>NW_006978731.1:0-914 GCF_000164805.1 Carlito syrichta | reverse complement strand
TTTTTATGACAGCACAGTCAAAGGCATCATCAGTCTCAGAACACATTCTCTTGCTTGAATACTCAAGTCAATACCGAACTGATAATTGTCTGGCTGACTGTTAACATAAGTAGGTTTCCTGACAATAATCTCTAATTTTTAGAATATTGGTTTGCTTCAGTGAGAAGTCTACAGGGAAATTAGAATGCACTTGAATATCAGAACTCATTGTTGACTGTTTTAGCAAAGTCTTACATAGGAGATTGAGCAAAATATAAGTCGCCCTCATAATCCTGTTAGACTTGGTGTTGGTGGCAGCATAGTAAAATACACTGATGCAAACTAACTTATGTTTGAATCCCAGCTCTGCACTTATAGCTGTGAGAACTGGGACCTTTTACACATTACTAAGCTTTTTGTGTTTGTTTCCTCATCTGCAAAATATGGTCCTAATTATTGCAAATTCAAAAGTTATAAGCATTAAACAAATACATGTAACGAGTGTCAGCATGTATCAAGCACTCAATATGTGCTGGCTATTATCATTAGCCCATTCTTTGCTACCCAAGATAATCTATACAAAAGTACTGTACTCTATGCATAAAAAGTTTTACAGGGGAGACGGGGCAAGATGGCGACGGCATAGGTGAACTTGTGAGATTCTCTGAACGGACCAAGACTGCAAACTGCTGAATAGACAGACTGTAAAACAGAGGGAAAAGTGAACAAAACCAGAAGCCCCTCATAAGGAAGAACAGGTCATTGCAGAAGAGAAATAAAAGCAACCCCACCCTCCCTCAAAACAGAATTGAGAGTGGGAGGGAAAGGGGTAAAGGGAGAAAAATCTACTGAAATGAGAAAACCAAAAGATGAGTATGGGTCTCTTCCAGACGCTGGGAAAGCAGAACCTGAGAAATTGACTTGGAATACAAACA
>NW_006978730.1:0-2350 GCF_000164805.1 Carlito syrichta | reverse complement strand
CTAAGTTACTGGGAAGAAGGGTCCAGAATCAAATGAGATGATGCACATGAACTACCTGACAAAAGACTTGACAACTTGTAGTCTCTGAATTGCTCTTATCGTCTGTTCTCTCTTTCTTCTTTTTGGACATTGAATAGTAGCCATAATATTGCTTGCTATTGTTTAACATAAAGTCTTCCCATCTCCTATAAGCATAATTGATATTGGTTGAAGGATTACTATGCTAGGTGCCAAACCAAGTTTTCTGTGGTATTGTCTTATTTAATACTCACAACTCTATGAGGTAGTTTTTTTAAATCACATTTTGCATTCAAAAGCCTTTAATAGTATAACTGGTTTTCCCAGTATCACATAGGTCATAAATAATGAGGGGCAATTCAAAACCAAGCAGACTGATTCCAAAGTTTATGCTTTTGACATGATAAAACCGGCCTGCTCTATAAACATTTGACCATCTCAATTTAAAAATATAAGGGAAAAATACAATTTTAAATTTTCTTTTCACTCTGTGATGTGCTTAAATATTGCTATTACTGGCATAGCATCACCTTATACTGTCTTCTCTATTTGATCCAAAGTTTCAGTGATTAATGCAATAAATGAAAGTCTACTATGAACTGAATTGTGTCCCCTACATTCATAGGTTGAAGTCCTAACCTTTCCTTTATTTCTCCCTACCATGTAAAGGTACAGTGAAAAGTTTGTCATTTACAATCCAAGAGAGCCTTTACCAGAAACTGACCATGCTGGCACCTTGATCTTCAATTTCAAGCCTTCAGAACTGTGAGAAATAAATGCTTGTTGTTTGTCACCTATTGTTTTTTGTTATGTTGACTCAGGCCAACTAAGAAACTGACTCTGTCACTATTATTTCATTTACAATTCTTCTATTAAATTAAAATAAATAACAAGGGTATTTTTATTCGGGTATTTTTTCTCTCTTTTTCTAATTTATTTTTTTACCTTAGCATAAAATTTACTCATGTTATTTTAAGTGAACAATAAGTGGTATTAAGTATATTTATAATGTGCACCCATCACCATCTGCCTCCACAACTCTTTTATCTTGTAAAATGTAAGCTCTATATCCATGAAATGGGAGTTCTCATTTTCCTTTCCACCCAGCCCTTGGCAACCACTGTTCTGCTTTCTGTCACTATGATTTTGCCTAATAGACCTAGTTGGTTGATGTGGTTTAAGTCCTCTATTTCCTTACTTGTTTTCTGTCTGGTTGTCCTGTTAATTATTGACAGTGGGGTGTTAAAATCTCTGACTATTGCAAAACTGTCTATCCCTTCCATTTTTAGTGTTTGATATTTTTTTTGATGGGCTGTTTCTGGGTGCCTGTATGTTTATCATTCTTATATACTCTTGCTGTGTTGAATTTACAGCATCCTTTGTTTCCTCATTTTTCTCTTGTCTGTCTTTTCCTGATCTAAAGTCTTCAAAAAATATATATTGATATAGTTACCCTTCTCTCTTCTGCTTACTGTTTCCATGGTATATCTTTTTTTGATTCTTTTATGTTTAATCTATTTGTGTCTGTGGATCTAAAGTGAGTCTCAATGCCAACCATGGTGGTGCATCTCTGCAGTCATGGCTATTCATGAAGCTGAGATGAGAGGATAACTTGAGCCCTAGAATTGAAGTCCAGCCTGTGCAACATGGCGAGTCACTATCTCTTTAAAAAATTAAAAATCAAATGAGTCTCTTGTACAAGACCTTCAGAACCCTGATTAAAAAAATGTTTGTTGTTTAGTCACCTGTCTATGGTATTTTGCTAAGTTCGCTGAGGCTAACTAAGAAACAGACTCTGTCACCATTATTTCATTTACAACTTTTCTACTAAATTAAAAAGAAATAACAAAGATTTTTATTAGATTAGTTTTCCTTTTTCCAATTTTTTTAACCTAACATGAAATTTACTCATATTATTTTAAGTGTACAATCTGTGATGTTAAGTGCAGTCAGTACATTGTGAACCATCACCATAAAAGTCATAGTTGGATTATGGTCTCAATCCAGTCTGCCAGTCTTTATTTTCCCTTTAATTGGATTATCATTTTTATCCATTTTGTCAGTCTTTTGATTGAATAACTTAATCCATTTACATTTAAAGTTACTATAACTAAGGAGTTATTTCTCACTGTTACTTATTTCTCTATGCATTATAGTTATTTTTTGTCATTTTCTGAATTATTGTCTTCTTTTGTGTTCAGTTGTTTTTTTTGTACTAAAATATTTAAAATTATCATTTTCTTTTTATATATTCTATAGCAATCTTTGTGATCATCATGGGGATGGCATTTGATATCCTACAGTTCAACTACTCTAAGTTGAATTATACCAG
>NW_006978729.1:0-7000 GCF_000164805.1 Carlito syrichta | reverse complement strand
TCATTAGGGTTATTGTTAGAGTTGTTTGTGGTTGTGTGCATGGTGTATCATGAGGATATTGGATTTAAGAATTTGGAGAACTGGGTTGTTTTTGAGGGTGACATATTTAGTTTGTATGGCAGTGGCAGTTGATTAATAGGGGTTGCGGGTTGCTCTTTATTTGTCACTATTTTTATTGTAATTGCAATTACTCGAGGATTTTAGAGAATAAGGAATATCCAAGTGTAATGGTAATCAGGAAGGATATAAAGTAGAGCTTAATTAGGGCTGACTGGTTAGAGGTGATTGTGGATGCGGATGTATGGGTTTTGGCTGTGCTTTTTGGTATTGCTTTTTCTAGTCAGAGGAGGCCTAGAGTGAGGATGCTGTGTTTTGGCTGGCATGAAGCTTTATAAGAGGGTACAGGCGGTGAATTGTGACGGGGAAAATCCCTAGTGGATTGGAGAATAAAAGAGATTGGGTGGGGTGCTTTAATTTGAGATACTATGCGAGGTTATTAAGTTCTATTGCTAGTATAAATCCTAAAATGGTAACAATGAGCGCTGAGAGTTTTAAGTATGAGGGTATAGTTATTTGTGGGGTTGTTATGAGAGAGAGAGTATTTGAGATGAGAAATCCTGCGAAAATGCTACCTGGGCTAGGCGTTTAATAGGGCTTATTAGGAGGGGATTGTTTTCATGAATATTTGTTAAAGTTGGGAAACGAGGTTGGCCCAGGAGTGTGAAGAAGATAATATGGGTTCTATACACAGCTGTCAGGGATGCAGCAAATAGTGTGATAGAGAGGGCTCAGGCGTTGGTGTATGAAATGTTGGCAGCTTCAATAATAAGGTCTTTGGAGCAAAAGCCTGTAAGGAAAGGCATACCTGTGAGGGCAAGGCTTCCAGTGAGTAGTGAGGAGGAAGTGAAGGGTATAGTTGTAAGGAGACCTCCTATTTTTCGAATATCTTGTTCATCGTTTAGGCTATGAATGATAGACCTGGAGCATATAAAAAGTATGGCTTTGAAGAAAGCGTGGGTGCAGATGTGTAGGAATGCTAGGCGGGATTGATTAATGCCAATAGTTACTATTATACGGCCTAATTGGCTAGAGGTGGAAAATGCGACAATTTTTTTAATGTCATTTTGTGTTAGGGTGCAGATCACTGTAAATAGAGTAGTGATAGCTCCTAAGCATAGTGTGATGGTTTGGATTGTTCCATTTATTTCTAAGAGGGGAGAAAATCAGATAAGTAGGAAAACTCCAGCTACAACTACAGTGCTTGAGTGAAGCAGGGCAGAAACAGGAGTTGGACCTTCTAGGCGGATGGGAGTCAGGGGTGGAGTCCAAATTGTGCAGATTTTCCTACAGCTGCTAGGAGGAGACCTAGGAAAGGGAGGGTGCTGGAGTTTATATTTGTAAATATTTGTTGGAGTTCTCATGAGTAAGTTAAGAACCATGCTATTGCTAAGACAAAGCCGAAGTCCCCAATGCGGTTGTAGAGAATTCCTTGGAGGGCTGCTGTGTTTGCGTCTGTTCATCCGTATCATCGGCCAATAAGGAGGAAAGATATAATGCCAACACCTTCTCATCCAATGAAAAGTTGAAATAGGTTATTGGCGGTAACTAGAATTAGTATAGTGATGAGAAGTAGAAGTAAATATTTGAAGAAGCGGTTTGTATTGGGATCTGAATGTGTATATCATATTGAGAACTCTATGATAGATCATGTAACGAAAATGCTACTGGTACAAAAATTATGGAGATATAATGTATCTTGAAGTTTACGGAGAATTTTATAGTTTGGATAGTTATTCAGTGTCAGTTAGAAATAACTATTTCTTGGCCTATGTGTAAGAATATAATTGTTGGAAATAAGCTTGTTATAAATGCACAGGCGGTAGAGTTTTTCACATCGCTGGGGTAAGTGTAGTTGTATTTTTTAGTTGTTGTTATAATAAAGGGGGAAATTAGAAGTGTAAGTGAGAGAAAGATGGAAGATGAAAATTAATTTATTACTTTTATTTGGAGTTGCACCAATTTTCGGTTCCTGAGACCAACGGATCACTTCTATCCTTTAAAAATAAGAAAGCCATACGATTATGTATGGAGGCATGAATTAGCAGTTCTTGTGTACTTTCTTGATAAATAAGAATTTTTAAGTTTCTATTATTAGATTCGCAATCTAATGTTTTGTTTAAACTGTATTTACAGTATATATACCCTATAATTAGTTTGGGGTTGGTAGATAGTAGGATAAGAGGTAGTAGATGCATAATTATTCATGTATTTTCTCGAGTGAAGGGGGGTTTAATGCTGCTGATGTGATATGTATATTTTCCTCGTTGTGTTATAGTTAGTATATATAGGGAATGTAGAGCAGTGATGAGTATATTGATACCTATTAAAATAATAGTTAAGTGCGATCATGAGAAAGATACTATTATTACAGATAGTTCACCGATCAAATTAATGGTTGGGGGAAGGGCTAAGTTGGTTGGGCTAGCAAGTAGTCATCATGTTGCTGCAAGAGGTAGAAGAGTTTGAAGGCCACGGGCTGGGGCTGTTGTTCGGCTGTGAATACGTTCATAGTTTGCATTTGCTAGGCAGAATAATAAGGAAGAGGTGAGGCCGTGGGCAATTATGATAACGGTAGCTCCGATGAGCCTTCATGGGGTTTGAATAAGGATTGCTACGATAACAAGTGCTCTGTGACTAACTGAGCAATAGGCAATAAGCGATTTTAGATCTCTTTGGTGTAGGCAAATGGAGGTAGTTATCATTATTTCCCATAGAGAGAGCATTAGAAAGGGGTAGGCTATATATTCTGTTAAAGGGTCTAGGATGATCGTTATTTGTATCATCCCATACCCTCCGAGTTTTAGTAAGACTGCTGCAAGGACTGTAGAGCCTGCAACTGGGGCTTCGACATGGGCCTTGGGCAGTCATGAGTGAAGTCCATATAGAGGCATTTTTACTATGAAGGCTATTATACAAGCTAATCAGAGAATACCATTTGACCAAGAGTTGGGAAGATTTTGTATAGTGAGAGAATTAATTATTATGTTTAATGTTCCTAGGGAATTTGGGGTATAAGTGAGGGCAATGAGTAGGGGAAGTGAGCCGATTAGAGTGCAGAATAAAAAAATAGAGGCCAGTGTTGAGTCGTTCTGTTTGATTACCTCATCGTGTAATAATAATTAGGGTAGAGATTAAGGTTGCTTTGAATAGGATATAAAAGAGAATTACCTCTGTAGCAGTAAAGGTTATAATTAGGAAAGCTTGGAGTATAGTCAGTATGGAAATATATAGTTTTTTCCATACAATTGATTCTTTTGATAGATGATTTTGACTGACTAGAATTTTTAGAGGGAGTAATCAGGTGATCAAGATGAGTAGTGGTGTTGATAGTGAATCGGTGAAGAAAGTAAGTGAGAAGTTTGTGATATTATCATAAGGGTAACTTAAAAGGGAGAGGGCGATGGAGCTAATTTTTAGGCTATGGGTAGTAGTATTAATTCAAATAGTATGTTTTTTAGAACATCATGTCAGTGGTAGAATTATTAACGTTGGTAGAATAATTTTTAACATTGTAGGAGGTTTAGGTTTTGTGTATAATCTAGGCCATATGTATTTGATACCATTACTAGCAAAGCTAATCCTACAGCGGCTTCACAGGCTGCGAATACTAGAAGAATGATTGGGGCCGTGTTGGCTAAGGTAAAGTGAAGGTTTAGAATTGTGAGTGAAGTTATAATAAATATTAAGAGTATTATACCTTCTAGACATAACAGAGAAGATATGAGATGTGATCGATATATTAGTATATCTAGGAGAGATGTTAGGAAAGCAAGGAGTAGGTTAATATAAATAGATGGCATTTTGGCAATTATGTATTATTCATAATCTAATGAGTTGAAACCGTTTGTTTTTAGTTAAACTAATTACCATATTCAGTTCATTCGAGTCCTTTTTGGATTCATTCATATGCGAGTCCTAGGGCTAGGATGGAAATTAAAGCCAGAGCCACCATTTTTTTTTTTTTTTGAGTTGGAGTTTCTCTCCATCGCCCAGACTGGAGTGCAGTGGCCGCTCCCGGCCACTGCAGCCTCGACCCACTGGGCTCTGGCGATCCTTCCACCTCAGCCTTCCGAGTAGCCGGAATTACAGGTGCACGCTATCATGCCTGGCTGATTTTTGCTTTATTGTAGAGATGAGGTATCGCTGCCCAGGCGGGTCTCGAACCCGCGGGCTCAGGCAATCCACTCACCTCAGCCTCCCAAAGGCGCGGGATTACAGGCTGAGCCACCGAGCCCAGCTCAGAGCCGCTATTAATATAAAAATACTCAGACTACCTCTACAAAGTGTCAATATCAGGCAGCGGCTTCGAATCCGAAGTGATGGTTAGATGTAAAGTGAAACTTTAATTGTCAGAGGAAGCAGATGGCTAGGAAAGTTGAACCAATGATAATGTGGAGTCCGTGAAAGCCTGTAGCCATAAAGAATGTTGAGCCATAGACTCCATCGGAGATAGTAAAAGGTGTCTCAAAATATTCTAATGCTTGAAGTAAAGTAAAATAAACGCCTAATATAATAGTGATAAATAGGGCTTGTAGTATTTGTTTACGGTTACCTTCTGTGAGTCTATGATGGGCTCAAGTAATTGATATACCTGAGGCTAATAGAACAGATGTATTAAGTAGGGGGACTTCTAAGGGGTTTAAGGGGTGGATGCCTGTTGGGGGTCAGCAGCCTCCTAGTTCGGGGGTTGGAACTGGGCTGGAGTGGTAAAAGGTTCCGAAAAAGCCTGCGAAGAGGACGTGCAAGATGATGAAGAGGATTATGCCATGTCGGAGACCTTTCTGCACAATTGATGTATGGTGGCCTTGAAATGTGCCTTCTTGAATAATACTGCGTCATCATTGGTATATGGTAAGTGTATTCATAATAAGGCCTAGGGCTAGGAGTATAAAAGAGTTGGAGTGAAATCGTATAACAAGGCCTGATGTTATAAGAAGAGCTGAGAAGGCTCCAGTTAGTGGTCAAGTGCTAGGGTTTACTACATGATAGGCATGTGTCTGGTGGGTCATTCTGTATTGTCATGTAAATAAAGGCTTACTAAGAGTGTAAATATATAGGCTTGGATAAGAGCTACGGCTAGTTCAAGGATCGTAAGTCGTGTAAGGATAATGAATGTAGTTGATGCTGCAATGAAGCTAATTGACGATAGGACCAGAGTGGCCCCTCCAATTAAATGTATAAGTAAGTGACCTGCAGTGATATTAGCAGTTAGTGGTGTGGCTAGGGCTATTGGTTGAATAAAAAGACTAATAGTTTCCATAATAATTAGTATGGGAATTAGGGGGATAGGGGTTCCTTGTGGGAGGAAATGGGCTAGGGATGCTTTAGTTTTGTAGCGGAAGCCAGTAATTACTGCTCCTGCTCATAAAGGAATTGCTATCCCTCAGTTTATTGATAGTTGAGTAGTAGGTGTAAAGGAGTGAGGTAATAGGCCTAGTAGGTTTGTGGATCCAATAAATAGAATTAGGGAAATTAGTATCAGGGATCAGGTTCGACCTTTATTGTTATGTATAGTCATTATTTGTTTAAGTACTAGTTGGACTGATCATTGTTGTAAAGAGATAAGTCGATTGTTAATTAGACGGGTTGAGGTGGGGAATAGAATGGTTGGGAGCATAATAATTAATACTACTACTGGCAAGCCCATTATTGTTGGGGTAATGAAAGGGGCGATAAATTTTCGTTCCTTTTAGTTCTCAAGGGGATTTGAATGTTTGTATTTTAATACTTTTTAAGCTTGGATTTAGAGAGTACGTTAGTTTTGGAATTTTTAATTGGAATACAATGAAAAGTGCTAATATTATGGATAAGATAGTAATAAATCATGTTGATGTGTCTAGTTGGGGCATTTCACTGTGGAAAGATTAGTACTTTCAGTCTTTAACTTAAAAGGTTAATGCTATATAAGCTTCACGGTGATAATTAAATCATAGATGTTGATCAATCTTCAAAATGTTTTAGTGGTACTAGTTCTAGGACAATAGGTATAAAGCTGTGATTAGATCCGCAAATTTCTGAGCATTCGCCATAATAGAAGCCTGGTCGGGTTGATGTAAGTGTTGCTTGGTTTAAGCGTCCAGGGCTAGCGTCAGTTTTTAGGCCTAAGGAGAGTATGGCTCACGAATGAAGAACGTCTTCTGATGAAATTAATATTCGAACTGGAATTTCTATGGGCA
Source organism: Carlito syrichta (assembly GCF_000164805.1). NCBI lineage: Eukaryota > Metazoa > Chordata > Mammalia > Primates > Tarsiidae > Carlito > Carlito syrichta. The sequence goes on along the minus strand of NW_006978729.1, from coordinate 764 downwards.
GGACCATGCGGTTATCAACTTCTAGTAGTCGGAGTTCTCCTGGTTTAAGGTCTGTTGTGGGGATTTTGTAGGAGTCAAAATTCAGGTCCTCATAGTCGGTATATTCATAGCGTCAATACCATTGATGGCCTATAGTTTTAACGGTTAAGGATGGGCCGTTGATTTCATCTATTATGTAAAGAATACGTAGGGGAGGAAGAGCAATTAGGATAAGGATGATGGCTGGTAGGATGGTTCATACTGTTGCTACTTCTTGTGCATCTGTTGTACTTGTGTGGGTTGACTTGGTTGTTAATATGAGGGTAGTAATGTAAAGTACTAGTGAGCTGATCAGGAAAACAATTATTAAGGTATGATCGTGAAAATGGAGTAATTCTTCTATTAATAGGGGAGGTGGCATGATATACATATGGACTTAGTACAGTTTTATTAATACTGACATGTTGTCAAGAATAATTGGGCTATATAAGTACACAGGGAATATGTTGAACGATACAGTCTTCTTTGTAAGTGAAGTTTGGAAGTAACTTCCATCAACAGGGGGCTTTGTTGAATAAATTTGGTTCATCTATCCAATAAAATACCACGAAACTATTAAAAAGAGGAACGTAAGACCTATATGAATTGAAATGTAATCTTTAAAATATACAGAGGGTTAAGCAAGTTGAAGAACAACATAAATGCTAAAAACCCTTTTTTAAAAAATAAGCAAGCCAGGGTCAAATAACGTGCACCTGTTGTGCCAGCTACTCGGGAGGCTGAGG
>NW_006978728.1:0-4443 GCF_000164805.1 Carlito syrichta | reverse complement strand
TTTGTTTTTACTTTGCGTGTGTCTACTGGTTTTGCTATAAGAGTAGTTCTGGGCTCATACAGTCAGTTGGGAATGATTTCTGCCTCTTCGATTTTTGTGAAGAGTTGAAATTAAACTTATATTTGCTTTTCAACTGCTTGGAAAAATTCAGCTGTGAAGCCATCAGGCCCTAGACTCTTTTTTTCACCCTCTCTCTTTTCTTTATCTTGTTTTCTGCTTGTTTTGTTTTGCTTTGTTTTTTGAGTTGGGGTCCCCATCTCTTGCAGGCTGAAGTGCCGTGCACTGACCATTCTTCTGCTTTCGATCCTCTGTTTTATTTTACGCAAAACTGTTTGCTGAGTCAAAGATTGAGTGAATGATGAGTCTTCACTCTTCAAGGCAAAGTTGCTGAGGACTGATTATCTAAAGAGGTTACAGTTATGAAAATGGCTTAGGTAATCCTATGATCGCAAGACACAGAATTAAGGAAAGACTAATGACACCACTGGACGGAAATCAGAGGGAAAATCAAAATTTCTTTACTGAAAATAAGTAAAGAAGTCTTTTATTCTCAGTGAAGTGTTCTAATGCTTTCAAATATATCTTCCACATTACTTCCCATAATTTAAAAGAAGGCCAATCCTATCAAGCGTTCCCATTGTCCTTTCTTGCTGCTCCTCCCTATTTCCTCAACCACAATGGGTCGAAGGCCCCACTGTCAAGTGATTCAAGCCTGTGTCCTGATTAATTATCCTACAAAGGAGTTCAAACGTCGACTGAAGTTCTATGACAGAATAGCATAGAATAATAATAGAGACACTTGGACTTGAATACGTCGTATCCTTTGCTCTTGTGCCAGCGTAAGCTCCATGAGCTCTTTGACACCATTACACAGAAAAAGGTGTGAGGTCTAGGAGCTAAGCCTGATCCAGTGAAGGCTGCTCTTGAGAGCAGTGCCCAGGAAAGGAGGGACCTGGAGCTATACCAGACTGACAGTCAATCACCAAGGTGTCATGGAGCAAGTTTCGAGGAAGGACCATGACCAGAACGGGAAGCAGGAGGCAGTTAAAAAAGGATGTACCTTCTGATAACAAATCTCCAATGTGATACGAAATTGGAGTTTTTAGATCGCACACAAAGATCACATTAGAAAATAGAAATGGGCAAGAATCATCTCTACAATACATCAAAAAATTAGCCGGGCGTGGAAGCACGCCCTGTGTTTACAACTACTTAGAAGGCTGAAGTTGAAGGATCGCCGGCGCCCAGCGGGTCGAGGCTGCGGTGGCCGGGAGCGGCCACTGCACTCCAGTGTGGGCGAGAGAGTGAGACTCCATCTCCAAACAATAACAGAAAAAAGCCAGGATCCGCGACTCAGCCTGTAATCCTGCGATTTAGGAGGCTGCGGGGAGTGTATAACCTAAGCCCGCGGGTTCGAGACCCACCTGGGCAACTTGGGGAATCCTCATCTCTCCAATAAATCAAAAAATCAGCCGGGCGTGGAAGCACATGCCTGTAATGCCAGCTCCTCGGAAGGCTGAAGCGGAAGGATCAATGGAGCCCAGCAGGTCGAGGTTGCGGTGGCCGGGAGTGGCCACTGCCTTCGGGTGCGGATCACAGAGTGAGACTCCAACTCAGGCCAGAGCCCACTGTACAGAGAAATCTGAACAGTTATTTGCTGGAATGGAACTATGGCCTTACGAACATTTTACTGAAACCTGCTAGTTATTAATGATGAATGTTTCAATGCCTTAAATGGTGGACACCAAACTCTTCGATGACCAAAATATGAAATGCAAATTTCCAAGTGTAAATTATATTCAGATGAAAAAACATGCAGTAATATACATAAAAATTGTTGTACTCTGTGCCAGGTAACAGCAGTTATTTCAATCTACCCTGTACAAATGTGGAGATGGGGGAAATCTAAGTTAAGGAATATCAAAACATCATAGATATATGCTTCATCTTCTTCTTTCTGACCTGTCTTCTTCCACCCATGTTTTTAAAACACTTTTCACGTTTTATAAAATTATGTATTCAAAAGCGAACAATTTAAATCTGAATTCAAAGTGAACACAGTTTAGCAGATTAGTGCTCTACAACAGTACATTGAAGGAGTTTATGAAATGTGCCTTTCTGTGTGCAAGAGAGAGGCTCAAAGGTAGAAGTCACATACCCACTGTCCTATGCAGTGGGCCATGACTTGGCTAGGAGAATGTGGATCGACTTAAGGGTTACCATTTCAGCAACTCATTCATCAGGATCCCTTGCTGTTAATGGTGATTTCATACCTTGCCTTTTCTCTTGGTATTGGCACCAGGATCGCATCTCCAACCTTCCTTTGTAACGTTTAGTAGCCATAACCAATCACCCTTGCTTCTGTGGAAAGCTTCCTCATGTTGTTATTTAGAGGAAACGAACCATTCAGTGGGACTGTGTTTCCTCATAGTTACCCAGCTCAATTTTGGTGAAAAAGAGAAAAGATAGTAGTGAATTGAAGAAAAGGGAACACATGACTAGGTATATTCTTATAAAGCCACGTCTGCTGCCATTCAGGGCAGTAGAAGAGAGGACAGGGACAGAAACAAAGAGTAGATTGCCCATTGTGCCTTTGCTTCTAAAGTTAAGATGCTGGACTCTAGCATCCAGTGGCTGTGGAAGAAAAATATGACCAATCACAGGTCCCAGTTATGAGTATGCTGTAGGAGGATAAAGAAGATTTTTCTGTTTCTTTCCAATCAGCTTATGTGCTACTTGGTTTAGCCAAAAGACTTTTCAGTCTTAGATGGAAAACTGAATTCAGACTACTAGAACCTAGCTGGGAGAGAAGGAGGCCTATCCAGGAGTAAAGGCATCAGGAAGAGGATAGAGCCAGGTAATGTATATGGCCAGTTCTCCAGGTGATAACTAGTCGTGGGTCTTATCATTTTCGAGCACAACTTGGAATGATTTGTCAGTTTACTTGTGAGCCCGACATGGTGGTGTGCATCTAAAATACCTTCCAACTACAAGGAAGACTTAGTCAGAGGCATAGCCTGAGTCCACCCGTTGGAGTCTGCGATGCCATGAGCGCCTCACTGCACTCTAGCCTGGGCGACAAGAGTGAGAATTCACACAAAAAAAGAAACAAGATACCTACGACCCCTAGTACTGTGTTTCTATGAAAAATGACTCATGGCCTGCTCTTGACTACAAATGGTATGCTCTAGAACTACTCAAACTCTGAGGAAACTGAAACACTGTCCCCCTCTTGCCTGTGCTGAGAACACTTGGAAGCTGCTGACACAGTCTTGGTCCCTCATTCCTCAGGAATTCCCCAAATTTCTGGATCTTGCTCTGGCTTCTGCCAGTTGTGTTCAATCCTTGCTTCCTCAACAGATAGGGCATAGAAATATCTTTCCCACTTATCCATGAAACTATTTCCTAAGGATGGCGCTGTGGTTCAAGAGGACGCTCACAGGCATGTCTGACACCCGCCCATCAAGTTGGAAAAAAATTGCCATCAAACTCTCCTCCCTGTGATCCACCTTCAGTTTTTTTCTTCCTGAGCTCAACAAAGTTCCAGAGACTTGGAAAGCTGAGCTGGAAGAATCGCCCGAGCCCAGGAGTTGGAGGCTGCAGTGTCTGTGATCATCTACTCTGTGCAACAGAGTTAGACTCTGACTCTAACAATCAAACCCCAAAATAAAAAAAAAACCCTTGAAAAATGAAAAATGAATAATGTTGGAAAAATCATGAAGAAAAGAGGCATTGCGTATGTTTGTACTGTTAGAAGTGTGAGGTAGGCTTAAAATTGTGAAACACTTTGGGGTTAGCTGTTCATGTGCTAACAGCCTACAGTATAGAAACTGCAATCTTAGGAATACATTTTAGAGAAATCATCCCTATGTGATGAAAAGACATGGACTATAATAGTTATGTAATCATAGTTTCTTAGCTACGTTCTCAAAGTGTTACAAATGTTCATCCACAAGTTTCTAAAACATATTTGAGGGTCATCAGAAATTGACAAAATATGAATAATATATATTAACATGGTTGCATGTAGAAAACCAAATTTTTATCAAAACCAAATTCATGCTTAACATGATATGACCTCATATACTGCGATAAAAGAAGTAAATCAAGCTACTTTTTTGGAAATACATGCAAATATGCTAAAATGAGGTTAAAATATAATATCCTGATAATTAAGTTAATATTTACCTTCACCTAAATACCAGAAATTTAGTTTCTTTAGCCAGATAGTAAGCAGAAAAAGAACAATTTTATTTTGATTTTAGTATGCTTCCTCCATTGAAAACTTAAGGTTGTATGATTGCAAAATTAGGGAATATAATTAAGAAACTTATACCCCTTTACTAATGAATATAGAAAAGACCAAAATCACCTCAATTGCTATTTCTAACAATAGGCAAAAAAGTAGTGTTCTATTTAACTTGGTTTTTGCTAAGACTTTGG
>NW_006978727.1:0-852 GCF_000164805.1 Carlito syrichta | reverse complement strand
TCCGGACCCTGAGTGCAGAGAATCACTGGAACTTGGAATTTCGAGGAGGTCGTGTCCCTGGTCCCAAGCCTGTGACACAGAGCCAGACCCTGTCTCCAAAAACATCAATCATACACAGATACTCAACTGTGTGTGGTGTGTTCACAGGCCGACTGGATTTACAACCAGGATAAAGGAGATTGGGGGAAAGAAATGTGTCCGGGTGAGGGATGTGTCCATGGCCTATCTTGGGGAAGGTCTTCGTTGTCAAGTTGGAGAGTCAGCCTGCCTAGGGCACGTTTCTCACCTCAGAGAGGAGAGCCAACAGGAAGTCGGCCTGAGAGTTTTGGGAAATCCTGCACCAAAGCAGGGGCAGCCATGGGGGGGGTTGGGGCTGGAGGGCGCTGAGCGTGGGGGATGGTCACATGTGGGGGGAGGACTTTGGGCAGAAAGTTTACAGGAGAATGGATTTCTTTCATTCTTTCTTTCTTTCATTCTTTCTTTTTTTCTTTTCTTCCTTCACTGTGATGCCTAGGCTACTCTCAAGCTGCCAGCTTGAGCCATCCTCATGGCCTGGATCTCCCAAACTGCTGTGATCACAGGTTTTCCATTTGTTCAACATCCTGGTCTTCCTGCCTGGTCTTGAACTCTGGGTTGGGGGAGACCCTCCCATCGTGGCCTGCCCTCACCCAAGATTTTCTAGGTTTTGCCTGGGGTCGAGGTGGGGACTTTCTGTGGTGTCCATCCTGGTCTTGTGCTCCCGGGCTCTGGCAATCTTCCCATTTTGGTATTTCCAAGTATTGAGGAGACAGGTGTGAGCTACCCTGCTGTCTCCACCCCCCCAAGGTTTGAGAGTCACACCCTCTCTTTCCC
>NW_006978726.1:0-943 GCF_000164805.1 Carlito syrichta | reverse complement strand
GGCCTCGGGCTCCTGGGATTCCAGCCATCCTCCTGCTTTGGGCTCACAGAGCCTGAGATTCCAGGCATGAGCTGCCGCAACAGGACTTCTTGTTTGTTTTTGATGAAGGACTGAGGGTTGGCTCAGGAGCTCAACCTCGTCATCAGAGCACATTGGGAAGCCGAGGCCAGAGGCCAGCTTGTGCCCACTGGTGGAGTCCCACCCGGACATCTCGGTGAGACTTTGTCTCAACCCTCCAACCCAAATAAACCGGGTGTGGTGGCACCTGCCTTCTTTCTGGCTTCTGGGAAGGCCAGGGAAAGGCTCGCCAGAGTCCAGCAGCCGAGGCTGCAGTGGCTGGTAGCAAGCCACCACTCTTCAGCCTTGGCAATGAAGTGAGACTCCAAATAATAGAAAAAAAGAAAAAAGGAAATAAAAGAAGAGCATCCATTTGTGTATGGAGTTGGTATCACTGTGAACACACAGAGATCTTTTGGGAGGGAGGCCCCAGTCTTTGGCCTAGAGTTCCGAAAAGATGGTTGATCGGCAGATAATCCAACTGTGGTTTTGAGAGGGTGAGGCAGGGAACCACTGGAACCCCAGGAAATCGGACCAGCATGAGCCATGTGGCGAGACCTCATTGCTCCCCTAAATGCAAACACAGGAGTTGCACATGGTTGCACTTGCCATCCCAGATACATGGGATGTGGTCGCCTCCATCCCCGGGTGTTCCATAACATCGACCACACCCACAGAATGTGTGAGTTCTGGTCGGGCACCCTGGTTCATGGCTGTTAACCCTGTGCCCTAGGAAGCCAAAGCAGGAGGCTGACTGAGCTTGGTGTGGAAGACTAGCCCAGGTAATGTGGCCAGACCTCATCTCAGTGAAAGGTACCCAAAATCGAGTCAGACGTGGTGGCACCTGGAGTCCTGGCTGCTCGGGATCTGAGGCAGGAGGATCACG
>NW_006978725.1:0-779 GCF_000164805.1 Carlito syrichta | reverse complement strand
CCAGATAGCTAGTTAACTTAACAAGCTGGTTAACGAGTTAGCTAACAGTTTTTACTAGTTGGTAAACGAGATAACTAGCTTAATTAACAAGTTGGTTAAATAGTTAGATAGGTAACTTGTTGACTGACAAGTCGGCCGACTAGTTAGCTGGCTTAATACGTTGGCTGACTCCTCGGCCGACTTGTTTGCTGGCATAAAAAGTTGGCCAAACAGTCGACTGACTATTTAGCTGGGTTAGCTAGTTGACTGGTGAATTGGCTCACTAGTTAGCTCGGTTAACTAGTTGGCTCACTAATTTACTGACGAATCTAGTCATTTGATTAGAAGGCCTACTTGAACTACTGGTTACCTAACTTAACTAGTTGAATGGCTAGTAGGCTGACCAGTTAGCTGACTTAACTAGTCAGCCACCAAGGGGGCCGGCAGTTTAGCAGACTTAACTAGTCGACCAGCGAGTGAGCCAAATGGTTACCTGAATTAACTAGTTCACTGGCGAGTGAGCTGGTTGGTCAGCTGACTTAACTAGTCAGCCAGTAGGTGGGTCGACTGTTCAGCCGACTTAACTAGTCAACTGCTGTGTGAGATGACTGGTCAGCTGAATTGAATCAGATGGTGAGTGAGTCGACTAGTCAGACTTAACTAGTAGGCCAGTGAGTGAGCCAACCAATGAGCCGACTTAACTAGTAGACCAGCAAGTGAGCCAACAGGTGAGCTGCCATAACTATTCGGCCGATGGGTGAGTCGACTTGTGAGCTGAGTTAACTAGTCAACTGGCAAGC
>NW_006978724.1:0-778 GCF_000164805.1 Carlito syrichta | reverse complement strand
TAAGATGAACTAGGTAATCCTAAATTTCCGTTTGTACATTATTGCAGAGGGCCCGAGGGTTTTGCAGTTGCTAAATATTTATTACGAATTATTAAAATGTAACCAGGATTCATGGAATCCACGTCCCTAGGAAATATCTGGGCATCTGCATTTTGTATAAAGAGTTTTGGAATCCTCATGTACAGGAAAATCAGGGAGTCTTGCTGAGAACGAAAAGCGAATCCGGTTCTTGGAGTTCTCAATCGCCTAAATCTACAAAGTCTCTTGATAAGCTTTAATCAGCAATGTGTGCTTCTATGCCGCCACATTCCCATGTGTCTTTTGAAAAGGGACCAGTAATCTTGGGTTCCAATTCCTCAAGAACTTTATGGGAGTCTTTCTCTTGATATCCAAACAACTGGAATTCTGGGTCACCAGGAAATATTTTGGCGTTTTGCTGAGAATGAAGCAGGAATTTCTGTAATGGGAGTCCTCATATACCTGTTACTCTGGAAGAATAAAGAATCTTGGTTACACGAGTCCTCCATCCCAAAAACCTACAGAACATCTTGCTAAGAGATAACAACCATTCAGGTGGTTAATGGGAGTCCTCATATACACCATTCAGGATAATGGGAGTCCTCATATAGAGGAAACTGCACTGTCTATTGCTAAAGGAGAATAAGGAATCTGGTTTACACGTGCCCACCATCCCAATAAAACTTCTATGTTTCTTGCTAAGGGCTAAACACGAATTTGGGTTTTTGAAGCATAAACTAGGGAAATGAAATCCTCAGAT
>NW_006978723.1:0-603 GCF_000164805.1 Carlito syrichta | reverse complement strand
AGCTGAATAACAAGCTGACTTAACTAATTAGCAAACTAGTTATGTTGCAGGATTAAGTATCTGACTTAAATAATTAGCTAACTTGAGTTAGATGACTTAGCTAGCTGAATTACCTAACTAGGTAGTTAGCAAGCTCACTTAGCTAGCTGATATAAATAGTTAGCTTACGAGATAGCTAGCTGAATTAGCGAGTTGGTTAATGAGTTAGATAACTGTTTTAACTAGTTGGTAAATGAGTAAAATAGCTGTCTTAAATAGTTGGCTAACGAGTTTGCTAGGTGGCTTAACTTGTTGTCTGATGAGTCAGCTGACTAGCTGGGTTAACACGTTGGCTGACTTCTTGGCCAACCTGTTAGCTGGCTTAACAAGTTGGCTGACTAATCAGTTGACTATTTAGCTTGGATAACTAGTTGGCTGAGGATTTGTCCCCATAGTTAGCTCGGTTAAGTAGTTGGCTGGCTAGTTTGCTGATATAATTATTTGGTCGACTAGTTGGCTGAATAGTTAGCTGACCTAAGTAGTGGGCCGAATATTTAGCTGACCTAAATTGTCAGCTGCCAAGTTGACTCACTAGTTGGCCAATTGATTAGCTGACTTAACTAG
>NW_006978722.1:0-1032 GCF_000164805.1 Carlito syrichta | reverse complement strand
AAAGACCCGGGACCATGAAGAGGTCAGCCAGACTCAAACAATGAGCCCCTCTCTGAGGGGAGCTCCTGGCACAGGTGCATGTCTTAGCCAGGCCACCCACCTTTCTGTCTGCCTTTTTACCCAGGGTGGACACGTTCGCTCCTCCCAGGGGCAGCCTGAGAGAAAGGTACTGCATTACTCTCAAACCATTGGCATGCATGATGGCTGAGGCAAGAACATGGACAGAGCCTGGGAGCTCAAGACCTGGCTGGACAACATAGCAAGCCCCTGCTATGATCCCAAGCAAAACCCAGAGAATCTTGGGTGAGGGCAAGCTTTGGCCAGAGGCTCTCGTCTGGCCCAGAGTTCAAGATCAGGGAGGAAGACCAAGATGTCGACCAAATGGAAAGCCTGTGATCCCAACATTTTGGGAGTCCCCGACCGAGAGGATGGCCCAAGTTGGGCGGTTTGAGAGCAGCTGGGCAACCTAGTTAGGAAAGAAAAGAAAGAAAGAAAGAAAGAAAGAAAGAAAGAAAGAAAGAAAGAAAGAAAGAAAGAAAGAAAGAAAGAAAGAAAGAAAGAAAGAAGGAAGGAAAGAAAGAAAGATACCCATTCTATTGCGAACCTTCTGCCCTCAGTACTTCTCCTCTGCCCCCTCTACATGTGAGGGTCCCCAAGCTTGGCATCTTCCAGCCCCAACCCTCCCAATGGCTGCCACAGTTTTGGTGCAGGAGTTTCTGAGGCTCCTGCCCGGGTTCCTGCCAGTTCTCCTCTCTGTGGCGAGAAATGTTCCCCAGGCAGACCAAAACCTCAGTCTCAGCAACAAGGACATTGCACTAGGAAAGACTAGGGACACAACCCTCACCCAGGTAAAATTCTGCCCCCCAAATCCCATTTTTCCTGGCTCTAAAGCCAGTTGCTCTATGAACACACTATGCACACTTGAAAATCTGTGTATGATTTTTGATGTTTTTGGAGACATAGTGTGTTTCTGTGACCCAGGGTGGGGCCCATGGACATGATCATTGTTTCACAGCCAGCCTCGAAATCGTG
>NW_006978721.1:0-823 GCF_000164805.1 Carlito syrichta | reverse complement strand
TAAGAGCAGACTCTCATCCAAATATGGCAAGAAGATTCTTTTTGTCATGGAATCTGGCTTTAGTTGTTCAGTGGAACGTACCGAACATGGAGTACGCAATACCATTTACAACTTTTAAGAGGACTAAATGTTGCTGAAGTCCTGAAATTGCAAATTCATTATATCTGAATGCTAAATTGCTCTGAAACATTTGGGAAGCTCGAAGATCTGTTTCTTGTTTGTCCCATAGCAGACAACCTGGGAATTTTTTGGATTGAGGGCGCTTACCACAATGATGCTTTATTCGTATTTAGTTGGAGGTCATGTAGTGTCCTGTATGTGAGGACTCTTACCCTTGATTCCTGATTCCAAACCCTGATTCTTGTTTAGCCCTTAGTAAGAAGTCATGTAGATTTTTTGATAGAGGAACCGTGGAAAACAGATTTCTTCTCTTTTATTAGCAAGAGGCCATGTAGTATCCTGTATATGAGGATTGCTATTACCCACATTTATGCCTCGAATCCCTGATTCTTCTATAGCCATCAGCAAAATGCCCTGTAGATTTTCAGGACTGAGGACTCATATAACCAGATTCCTTATTTTTAGCAACAGTCGTACAGTTACCTGTTTATGAGTACTCCTGTTCACAGATACACGCGTTGAAGGCTTGATTCTTGTTTAGATATTAGGAAAACGCCGTATATTTTTTTGGAGATTGAGAAAACATGTCACCCACATTCCGTACTCTTTCTTAGGATAAGTCAGTGCATTTGTCTGTATATGAGCATTTCATTGTCTTAGTTTATGCTTCAGAAACCCAAATTCATGTTTAGCCCTTAGGGAA
>NW_006978720.1:0-1226 GCF_000164805.1 Carlito syrichta | reverse complement strand
CTAGCCGAATGACTATCCAGTTCAGTCAGCTAGTTAAGTCAGATGGTTAGAAGGCTGGCTAGTTAGGTGGTTGGCAAGTTAAGCCAACTGGTTAGCAGGCTGGTCAAGTAGGTTGCCAGCTAGTTAAGCCAGAAGGCTAGGCAGCTAACCAGCCTGGTGGCTGGCTAGTTAAGCCGGCAAGCTATTAAACTGTCCAGCAATCAGACTGGCTTTTTAAGCAGGTTGGCTAGCCTGCTGTCCAGCTTGCTAGCTAGCTAGCCGGCTGCCTATCCAGCCAGACAGGCATGTAGATAACTAGCTAAGCCAGCTGGCTAGACGTCTAGTCAACCAGGTAGCTAGCTAGTTAAGTCAGCTGGCTAACCAAGTAGCCAGCCAACTAGCTAGACAGCTAGTTAAGTCAGATAGCTAGCCAGCTAGTTATTTAAACCAGCTAACAACTCAGCTAACTATTCCGCTAGCAAGTTAAGTCAGCTAGCTAGACAGCTAGCTCATTAAGTCAGCTAGCTAGTCAGCTAGATAGTTAAGTCAGCTATCCAGCTAACTAGCCAGTTACCTGGCTAGTTAAGTTTACTAGCTAGACAGCTGGATTGCTTTTTGCTAGCTAGTTATGTCAACTAGATAGCAAGCTAGCTAGTCAACTAGCTAGTTAAGTAAGCTAGCAAATCAGATAGTTACTTAGCTAACTAGTCGTCTAGCAACTCAGCTAGCTGGTCAGCAAACTAGTGGGATCGCTCGTGTTCCATCAGGTCAGCTAACTAGACGGCTCACTCGCCTGTCAAACGGTCAGCAAACTAGTCGGCTCCCTCGCCTGCCAACAGTTCAACTAACTTGTTAGATTGCTCACAAGCCAAAAGGTCAGCTAACTAATCGGCTTGTTCGCCAGCTGAATAGTTAAGTCAGCTCACAGTTTGGCTCACTTACCGGCCGGCTAGTTAAGCCAGCTCAACTGTCGGCTCAACCCTGGCAGACTAGTTAAGTCAGATCACTGGTCAGCTCACTCACTGGCCTATTAGTTAAGTCTTCTGACCAGTAGGCTCATTCGCCAGCTCACTGAAGTCAGTTGAAGTCAGCACACTCACATGTTGACTAGTTAAGTCAACTGACCAGTTGAATCACTCACCCACCAACTGGTTAAGTCTCCTCACAAGTCAACTCACTGGCCAGCTGACTAGTTAAGTCAGCTCAACCTGTTGGCTCTGTTGACGGCCGAATAATTAAGTCTGCAA
>NW_006978719.1:6486-9416 GCF_000164805.1 Carlito syrichta | reverse complement strand
GCCAAAGGCCTTTATCAGTGTTAGGAGGTCGTGGGCTTTCAAGGTACACGATCACGTCATCTGCAAAGAGAGATAATTTGACTTCCTCTTTTCCTATTTTGGTACCCCTGATTGCCTTCTCTTCTCTGATTTCTCTAGCCAGGACTTCCAAGACTATATTGAACAGGAGGGGTGAGAGTGGGCAACTTTGTCTTGTTCCAGTTTTCAGGGGAAATGGTTCCACTTTTTGTCCGTTTAGGAGTTTGCTGGCTGTGGGTTTCTCATAGATGGCTTTTACTACTTTGATGTATGTTCCCCGTATGCCTAGATGTTAGGGGGTTTTTATCAAGAAGTGGTGCTGGAGTTTATCAAAAGCGTTTTCTGCATCTAATGATATAATCATGTGGTTTTTGTTTTGACATCTGTTGATGTATTTAATTACATTTATGGTTTTACGCATACTGAGCCTTGCATCGCAGGGATGAAGCCTACTTGGTCATGATGGATGGTTTTTGAGATGTGTTACTGTATTCAGTTTGCTAGGATCTTGTTGAGAGTTTTAGCATCTATGTTCATCAAAGATATTGACCTGTAGTTCTCTTTCTTTGTTGGATATTTACCTGGCTTGGGGATCAATGTGATGTTGCCTTCATAAAATGGTTTGAGGAGGGATCTATCTTTCTGAATCACCTGAAACACTTTCAGGAGGAATGGAATCAGCTCTTCCTTAAATGTCTTGCAGAATTCTGCTGTAAAGTGATCTGCTCCAGGGCTTTTTTTTTGTAGGTAGTTTTCTTATTACATAGTCAATTTCCTTTATTGTTATTGGTCTATTTAGGGGCTCAATTTCTTCTTGTTTCAACCTAGGCAGGTCGTGTGATGACAGAAAGTCCTACATTTCCTTGAGGTTTTCAAGTTTGTTTCCATACAAGTGTACATAGTAGTCTCTAATGATCTTTTGCATTTCTTCAGGGTCAGATGTGACTTCATCTTTTGTGTTTCTAATTGTGCTTATTTGGGTTTTTTCTTTCTATTTCTTGGTCAGTCTAGCTAGGGGGCCATCGATCTTGTTTATCCTTTGGAAGAACCAGCTTTTTGTTTCATTGATTTTTTGTGTTGTCTTTTTTCTTCTATGTCCTGGATTTGGGCTTTTATTTTGGTGATCTGGATTCTCCTGCTGAAATTAGGGTTTTGATGGTCTTGCTTTTTCAGCTTCCTTAGGTGACTTGTTAGGCTGTTAATTTGTGCCTCTTCCATTTTCTTCATGTGCATTTGTAGGGATATAAATTCCCCTCTTACTACAGCTTTCATGGTGTCCCAGAGATTCTGGTAAGATGTTTCTTCATTTTCATTTGTTTCCAGGTATCTTTTGATCTCTGTTTTGATGTCAACATTGACCCAGGAGTTGTTTAGCATCATGCTGTTTAGTGTCCATGTTTCTGTGGGTTTTGGGGGAACCCTGTTGGTGTTAATGTTTATTTTTATTCCACTCTGGTCCAAGAAGATGCATGGTAAAATTTCGATCCTTTTAAATTTGTTTATGCTTGATTTTTGGCCAGTTATGTGGTCGATCTTAGAATACATTCCAGCGGGGATGAGAAGAATGTGTATTCTGTGGTCTTTGGACGGAGTGTTCTGTAGGTATCATTTAATTCCATTTGGTCAAGAGTCACATTGAGGTTTTGGATCTCATTGCAGTTTTTTTTGTCCTGATGATCTGTGTAGGGTTCTAAGTGGGGTATTAAAGTCCCCAGTTATGATGGTGTTAGAGTCAATATCTTTCTTCAGTTTTCCCAGGAGTTGCTTTATAAAAGTTGGTGCACCTATGTTAGGTGCATATATGTTTAGAATAGATATTTCTTGTTGATGGAGTGAACCTTTTATCATTATGTAGTGGCCCTCTATATCTTTTTTAATTTTTGATAGTTTAAATGGTATTTTGTCTGAAATAGGATCCTGACTCCTCCTTTCTTTTGTGTTCTATTTACCTGAAAATTTGTTTCCCCACCTCTGACTTTGAGTCTGTGTATATCCTTTCTAGTGAGATGGGTCTTTTGAAGGCAGTATATTGTTGCCTGGTGATATTTAATCCATTTTCCATTCCATATCTTTTCAGTGGTGCATTTAGTCCCTTCACGTTCAGGCTAATTATTGAAATGTGAGAGTTCCTCCGTATTATAGAGTTCTTATAGAGTTGTTCTTCCCCTTGGTTTATTGTCTTTTTTTTGGTTTTGGGGTTGATTCATGTGTATTTTATTCTTTTTCCTGTACCCTGGTGAAGAATGTTGTTCTTTTTTCCCCTTCTCTTCTGTGTTTAGCACTCTCTTAAGTGTTTCATGTAGAGGTGGTTTGGTGGCAGTATATGTTCTTAGGGTTTGGATATCTGGGAAAGATTTTAATTCTCCATCGTTGACGAAGCTTAATATGGCTGGGTAGGTTATACTTGGTTGAAATTGTTTATCTTTTAGGACTTTAATGACAGGGCTCCAATCTCTCCTAGTCTGCAGGGTTTCTGTAGACAAATCTGCTGCTATTCTAATTGGTTTTCCAATGTAGTTGATCTGGCCTTTTTCTATTGCTGCCTCTAGGATTTTTTTCTTTTATGCCTACTTTGTTTAGGCGAAGTATTATGTGTCTAGCAGTTGGTGTTCTCATTTGTTGTCTTGCAGGGGTTCTCTGAATCTCTTGTGTCTGAATTTTTGCATGATTGATTAGATAAGAGAAGTTTTCTTGAATGGTCTCATGGAAGTTTGTTCCAGTGTGGTCTCTGTCTCTCTTTCTGCCTCAGGAAGGCCAATTACTCTTAGGTTTGGTCTCTTGGAGTAATCGCTCATCTCTTGAAGGTTTTTTTCCATATTTTTGAGCTTGTTTTCTGTATTTTTGAGAGTTTGGGTTAGTTCTATATTTTGGTCCTCGAGCTGTCAGATTCTTTCTTCTGCTTGGGTAATTTC
>NW_006978719.1:0-5665 GCF_000164805.1 Carlito syrichta | reverse complement strand
ATGTCTGGCCTTTTTCGGATATACGCTTGGCAAATATTATTTCCCATTAAGTGGGCTGTCTCCTGCTCTCTTGATGGTTTCTTTAATTTGCAGAAGTTTGTTAGTTTGATGAGGTCCCACTTATCTATCTGATTTCTTAAGGTGTTGGCCTTTAGAGTTCTAAATAGGAATTGGTTGACAGTTCCAATTTCCATAGGGGTGTCTCCTGCATTTTATAAGATTCTCTTAGTTTGAGGTTATATGTTTAGGTTAATTTTTGTGTATGGTGAGAGGTCGGGGTCCTGCTTCAGTCTTCCGCATGTTGTCATCCAGTTTTCCCAGCACCATTTACTGAATAAGTTCTCCTCTCCCCAGTGGTTGTTGTTGGAGTTTTTGTCAAAAATAAGTTGGTTGAAAAATTGAGGCTTTGGTTTCAAATTTTTATCCTGTTCCTTTGGTCTATATGACTCTTCTTTTACCAATGTCAGGCTGTTTTTATTAGTGTAGCCTTATAGTAAAGTTTGAATTCTGGAAATGTGATACCTCCTGCCTTGTTTCTTTTGCTAAGGAATTTTTTGGCCATTCATGACCGTTTAGGTTTCCATATGAATTTCTGTATTGTCATTTCAAGGTCTGAGAAGAATGATGTTGGTATCTTAATGGGTATTGCGTTGAATCTGTAGATTTCCTTTGGTAGGATGGACATTTTAACAATGTGGTTCTTCCTATCCATGAGCATGGAATATTTTTCCGTTTGTTTGTGTCTTCTTGGATTCCTTTGAGCAATGTTTTGCAGTTCTTATTGTAAAGGTCTTTCACTTCTCTGGTTAGGCAGATGTTGAGCTATTTCTTTTTTTGTGGCTATTGTGAATGGGTTTGTGCTTTTGGTTTGGGTCTCTGATTGCTTGTTGTTGGTGTATAGGAATGCAACTGTCTTGCACGTTTATTTTGTATCCTGAGACTTTGCCTAAGTTCTTTATCAGTGCAAGAACTTTTTTTGACAGAGTCTCCTGGATTTTCAAGGATAGGATCATATCATCAGCAAAGAGGGATAGCTTGACTCCTCTTTCCTATTTGGATATCACTGATTTCCATCTCTTGTCTAATTGCCCAAGCTAGGACTTCCAACACAGTGTTGAACAAGAGGGGTGAGAATGGGTAGCCTTGTCTTGTTCCAGGTTTCAGGGGAAATATTTCCAGTTACTGTCCATTGAGCAACATGTTAGCTGTATGTTTATCATAGATAACACTTACTATTTTGTGTTATGTTCCTTCTATACCTAGTTGATTGAGGGTTTTTATCAAGAAGAGGTACTGGATTTTATCAAAAGCTTTTTCTGCACCTTATGTGATAATCATGTAGTTCTTGTATTTACACCTGTTGAAGTATTTAATTATATTTATGATCTCGGGAACATTGAACCTGCCCTGCATCCTGGGGATAAAACCTACTTGGTCATAGTGGATGATTTTTGAGATATGCTTTTGGATCTGATTTGCTAGAAACTTGTTGAGGATTTTTGCATCTATGTTCATTTGATTTATTAATGATGGCCATTTTTTACTGCAGTTAGGTGGTATTTCAATGTGATTTTGATTTGCATTTCTCTGTTGATTGGTAAGACTGAGCATTTTTTCATGTGTCTTTTGGCTGCTTGAATATCTTTGAGTAGTGTCTATTCATTTATTTTGCGCTTTTTTACTCAATAGATGCATTTTTATTTATATATTTATTTATGTTTTGCCCATTTTTAAATGTTTACTTTTTCTTTTGGCATGTTTGAGTTCCTTGTAGATTCTGGATGTTAGGCCTTTGTCAGATATGTAATTAGCAAATATTTTCTCCCATTCTGTTTGCTGTTTTCCCACGTACTTGATTGTTTATTTTGCTTTGCAGAAGATTTTCAGTTTGTTGAGGTCCCACTTGTCTATGTTATCCTTTATGGCATGGGCATCTGGGGTTTTGATCAGGAATTGATTGCCTATTCCAACTTCTGTAAGGATGTCTCCTACATTTTCTACGATTCTTATATTTTGTGGTTTTATGTTTATGTGTTTGCTTCATTTAGAGTTGATTTTTGTGTATGGAGATAGGTAGAGGTCCTGTTTCATTTTTCTGCATTTGGTCAGCCAGTTTTCCCATCACGATTTGCTGAACAGGTTTTCCTCTCCCCAGTGGTAGTCAAAGATGATTTGGTTGAGGAATTGAGGTTTTGCTCCTCAAATCTCTATCCGGTTCCATTGGTCTATATGCCAGTTCTTGTACCAATACCAGGTTGTTTTGATTAATGTACCTTTATAATTAAATTTAAAGTCTAGGAATGTAATATCTCCTGCTTTATTTCTTTTGCTGAGGATAGTTTGTGTTACTCACGGTCATTTATGTTTCCATATGAATTTCTGTATTGTTGATCCAAGTTTGCATTGGGTAGGATGGACATCTTAACAATGTTGATTCTTCCAATTCATGAATATGAAGTATTTTTCCATTGTTTGTGTCTCTTTGATCTCTTTGAGCTTTTTTGTAGTTTTTGTTTTAAGGGTATTTTACTGTTTTGTTTAGGATGCTGCCAAAGTATTTCATTTTTTTTGTCTATTGTGAAAGAGATTCTACTTTTTATTTGGTTTTCTGCCTGTTTGTTGTTGTTGTATAATAATTTGACTGTCTTTGGATGCTGATTTTGCACTCTGAGACTTTGCCAAAGGAGTTTTTTTGTTTGTTTGTTTGTCTGGAGTCTCACTCTGTCACTCAGGCTGCAGTGCAATGGAATGTTCACCTTCACTGCAGCCTAGACCTGCTGGGTTAAGGCCATCTTTCTGCCTCAGCCTTCCAAGTAGCTAGAATCACAGGCGTGCACTACTATGCCCAGCTAATTATGTATTTATGCCTGTCTGTCTGTCTATCTGTATGTATGTATGTATGTAGAGATGTGGTCACGCCATATTACTCAGGCTAGTCTTGAATCCCTGAGCTCAGGAAATCCTCTCGCTTTGGCCTCCAAAGTGCTGGGATTACAGGCTTAAGCCACTGTTCCCAGCACAAGGAGGTTTTTGACAGTTTCCCTTAGGTTTTTCCAGGAATAAGATCATATCATCCACAAACAGAGATAGCTTAACTTTTCTCTTTTCCTATTTGGATACCCCTGATGTCCTTCTCTTGTCTGCTGTAGCTAGGACTTCCAACACTATGTTGAACAGGAGAAGTGAGAGTGAGGAATCTTGTCTTCTTTTGATTTTCCAGGAAAATGCTTTCCCTTTATGTCCATTTAGTAATATGTTGGCTGTGGTTTTATTGTAGCTGGCTTTTCTGTTTTGAGGTATGTTTCTTCTTTCTGGGTGTTTAAGGATTTTCATCAATACTTGTTGCTAGATTTTGTTGCAAGCCTTTTCTGCATCTGATGATATAATCATTAGGTTCTTTTTTTTATATCTGTTGAAGTATTTAATCACATTTATGGTCTTGTGGATATTAAACCAGCCCTGCATCCTACTTGGTCATGGTGAATAATATTTGAGATGTGCTGTTGGATCCGATTTGCTAGAATTACGTTGAGTATCTTTGCATCTTATGTCCATTAGGGATATTGGCCTGTAGTTCTTTTTCTTTGCCAGTCTTTTGGACTGGTTTGGGTATCAGTGTGATGTTAGCTTCAGGAAATGATTTGGGGAGAGTTCCATCTTTCTCGATTGCCTGGAATACATTTAATAGGATTGGCATCAGTTCCTCCTTTAGATTTGCAGAATTCTGCTGGAAAGCCATCTGGTCCAAGTTTTTTTTTTTTTTTGTAGGTAGTTTTCTTATGATGAAGTCAATTTCCAGGGTTGTTAATTGTTCTCTTTAAGGTCTTTATTTCTTCTTGTTTCAGCCTTGAGAGATTGTGTGGTGTCAGAAAGTCCTCCATTTTTTTAGGTTTTTAAATTTGTTCCTGGGACTTTCTTTCTTTGAACAGAAATTTGGATTCTGTCTCATTATCAGTGAAATAAGTGTTGTACTTAAGATTTTCAACTTTTACTCAAATTGAAATTTTATCAAACTATGTTTCTTCAGTGTTTTATAAATATTATTTCTATCAACCACAGAAGTAAACCTTCATATTCTATTATATACATAATTTGTGTTATAATTTGAAAACATATGCTGCTTAACTATTAAATAGTTTTATTTTATTTTAGTCTTTGTGGTGCTGATATTTTATATTATTTTGTTCTCTTTTTTATTTTTAATTTTTAATTTTAAAGATGCTGTGTACAATTCAGTGTTAGGTATACAAATTTTCGTTACGCAGATATCCTTGTTGATGAATTGTGCTCCCTTCCCCTGTCAGCTTCCCATTACTGCCAATCCCTTTCTTGCTCTTAAAGAATTTTAATTGTTAGCAGCAATGTTCTATCTCTAGTGTTTTATTCTCAACCATCATGAAAGCAAAAGCAACACTTTTATTGCCTAAATGTATATTAATTGAAAATAACAAATGATATTTTGCTTTATGAGATATAGTTAAATGGTATACTTGGGAATAAACTTATATGTGTACTATTTATATGCCAATATAATAATAGATGTACATATTTATTAAAAATTTATAAATTACCTGGAGATAGTTTTCTTTCACTACAAGAGTGCTGTATGAAGGTTTCTGACCAGGAAGGAATTCCTTGAGCTACATTTGAGAACCTACAAATCATTGTTTCTCATCCCTCTCTCACTCTCAACTAACACTCCTCAGGAGAAAGATGTGTGACGTTACAAGGTGTTTCTCTTCCACTATGTGGCCTGTGTTCCAAAGATTAATGGTTTTAGTCACTAATGACACTTCGTTAGGCAAAGATCACCAACTGGGAGTAATTTTGGCTGAAAGGAAGCAGTAAATGACACTTTGAGCAGTTGGGGACATTCAATGAGATAAATGACAGAGAAAGTATCATGACAAGTTAAATTATTTTCCTTAAATTGGTATATAATATTGTGTTTTAGTTAGAGAGTAGAATGAAAATAGGAAAGTCTGAGTCTTTATGGTGCTGACATCTTAGGGAAGAAACAAATTAAACAGAAGACACTGTATATCTGGAGTGATGAGGCGTGTGGAGTTAACTAAATAGGGGAGAATTGGGAGTGATGGGTGTGGGAATGGGGAACAATCTAGATAGGAGTGGTCAGCGAAGGCCTTTCTGAGGAGAGCATGCCTAAGTAGTGAGGACACCTGGGGGAAAGCTTTGAGGAATGAAGAATCAGAAAGATGGAAGTCCTCAAGTGGGCATTAGTATGATAACTGTGAAGAACAGCCAGAGATCAAAGTGTCTGGAATGCAATGAATGATGCAAGAATGAACTGGGTGATATTGCCAGGTTACAGATGAGGGAAGAAGATTTCATCACGACAAAGAGTTTACTTTCAACTGTAAAGGACAGAAGCTTCCATGTGGGAAACAAGGTAAAGCAGGCATACCACATGGAAGTTTGTTACAAGGACTGGAGGCTGAGGGTGGCTGGATCAGGAGGGAGCTGTGGAGGTGATTAGGAGAGATGGAGTTGGGTCCAGGATCTGTGCTTCAGGCAGAGACCTCAAGACTCACTGATACCTGTGGGTGCAAAGAGGAGAGTCAGGACAAGTTCATTGTGTCTTGTATGAGCATCTGCATGGCAGCAGCAGGGTGGAGGGGATATCTTTCACTTGAAAACGGAGGGG
>NW_006978717.1:0-734 GCF_000164805.1 Carlito syrichta | reverse complement strand
TTAACAAAACACTCAAAATCTATACTATTATTTTAATGTCAGCAGTAAAAAATATTTCTGTCAGGGACACCGGTGCCAGAGCCCTCTATGAAATGCTAAATAGTGAGAAGCAGAGAAAGCTAACCACAGTGTTTGACAAACCCAATGTGCACTTTACCATTGAAGTCTGCTGGACACTGAAGTCGATGCCTCAAAGCAGAAATCCAAAGTGCAAAAGTATATCCAATAATAAGTGAAAGTACTAAGTATTCACTCTCCAACAGGCCTGTGACTGGGTTTTATCACTACCATACACAGGCATATTAGAGGGCAAATTTCAAGCAGAAGGAGGTGAAGTAGCAAGCACAAGTTCACATAGTGTTATATATGGATAACTGAACTATGTATATATATTTCTAAACTTCCTTATAAAAATTCTGGTCTAAGTGAATAAATCAAATAGTGGTTGTCACACCTTTGGACAAGAAAAGGCACAGTTGCCATGATGATGGCCAGGGGGCAGAGGCAGACTAAGAGTTTTGGCACATAATGAAACTAAGAACGTTCTGCCTGGCTAGAAGCAGGAAAACAAAACTATTAAAGCAATTTCTGCTTATAGAAACAAAGGCTGTATGGTTACTACTGAGAAACAGAGACTTAAGAATGGCTCAGAGAGTCAGAGAAAAATGGAAACGTAAAGCACAGAATGTTTTTCTGCTGTAAGGCTTTACCTAAAATTTTAGCCTAACTGGTTA
>NW_006978716.1:0-701 GCF_000164805.1 Carlito syrichta | reverse complement strand
TTCTTGGCATATTTGGATGTAACTCTGGTCATAAGGTGAACCCTGTAACCTTTCCCTTTCCATGTCTCTTTTTATTTTGAGAGGGGACAGGGGTTGTAGTTGCCAAATATTTAGTATGTATTTTTAAAGTTAACGTGGAATCATTGATTCCACGTCCCTAGGAAAGTTCTGGGCATCTGTCTTTTTGTATACAGAGTTTGAAATCCACATCGACAGGCAAAATCAGGGCATCTTGCTGAGAACGAAAAGAATATCTGGTTCTAGGTGTTCTCATTATCCGGAATCTCCAGGACCTCTTGATAAGTTTTAATCAGCAACCTGGGCTTGTGGGTCCCTACATATTTCAGAGCTACTTGCACCGTGGATATGCTAAATCTGTCAGTACAGATGGACAGGCAATATCTGGTCTTGTTGTTAGGTGTAATCAAGGATTTGACCCTAAAAGTACTTTTGTATCCTAGGAACATCTATGACCATAATCATGTTCCCCAGTATCAAAAGGCATAGTTGCACAAAATCCCTCGATTCAGGTGACCTCAAGCTACGGAAAATTCTTGTGGGTGGGCAGGTCGGAATTGGGATGTTGGTTTTTGAAGATTCCACAATTTGTGGAGGTCTTGTGAAGGGGAACCAGGAATTTTGGATTCCAGTTCCAAAGAACATTATGGGCGTCTTTCTCTTGATATCCAAACAACTGGAAT
>NW_006978715.1:0-5909 GCF_000164805.1 Carlito syrichta | reverse complement strand
AAATGTTTACAAAAAGAACATTGTACAGTGCTCAAGTACCCATGTCAGGAAAGTCTGTAATACATTACCACTATGTGTTAACTGCTATTTTTATAGCATCATGGTACTCATAACCTTACCATACTTGCCAATGAATCTTTTGGGAATGCTGTAAATACACGAGTAAGGCTGTATTATTTTTGTCCTTTCTTTGCACACTGAGAATGGTACTATGTGTACTTCTCATAGTGGGATATGATTGCAACCTCATGGAATTTGTCACAGTCTGTCATGTCTCTGTACCTCATTGACTACAATTTCAACAACTCCATATCTAACTGTTGTTTCCAGCACAGCTTTTGACATGTTGCACAAATCAAGAGCTCTGCTAGAGTACCTCAGAATTCCCTTTAACCTTACCCCTTGGCACTCTGACAGATACCTTCCCTGTCACGGTCCTCAGACCATTGTCAGATGTGTCTCAAAATCTCAAAACTGGCCCTTAAGCTACTAAACATTCAGTCTGGGGGACCACCAAGCCTTCCTGAAATGTACTCATTCTTTAATTCTACTACATTTGCCAGGTGCCTTAAAAGTCATCAAACCCTTTCACACTTTATCTTGGTCAGTTCTCAAAATGTCCCCAAGAAATAAGCAAACAGATGCCATCACTGTTTTACAAATGAGGAAAAGATTTCAATGTTTCCATAACTTGGACTAAAAACTAAGGGGTAAATGTGCATCCCGATATACACTGTTATTGTGCTCTAAGAACTGAGCTCTCCCAGCATCTCTGGCCTTTTAGTTGGTGACACATGCTCATGGGTCTATGAACATTATTTTTGGCCTAGACATCAACACCACAAAGACTCTCCACTGGTGCTTCAAAACCACAAAATGTAGCCATCAATGAATGGTGCCTTGCTTTACTCGTGATTTGCCATTGAAGCTATCTGGTTGTGTGTGAAGATTAATGAGGACAGTGCTCTCTATTTTTATGGAGGATTACTAACAACACAAGGACTTCATGCAATTTCAGTAAACAGAGTCATCAATTTCTAAAAGAGAATTCTATAAAGGTTTTTCATTATAACTTATGATGTCTTAATATGCTAAAATCCTTCCCCCACCCCCCAATGAACCTGACATCCTAACACCACTACCCACCACACGCTGGCTTCACCATCAAGGATGGCTGGGAACAGACAGAATGAGACAGAATAAAGGTAGCATCCTACACACTGATAGGAATAATTCTCAGCATCAGCAAAATAGTTTTGTCTGCTATAAAATGGCAAAGTTGAATGAGACAGCACATGCCATATGAACACAATGCCAGGACAGAGCAGGGCCTCAGTGACAGCTTGGTCTTCATAACTGCTCTCAGTCCTCACTCCATCATCACTGAAGAAACCCCTATAGTCTCAACAAAGTTCTTACATAGACAGAGATCAAGTCTGATGATGACAATACAATAGTGCTTGAACATCATAATAGTTTGCTTTAATTCAAGGTCTTACACTTATTTTATAAGTATCCTTAATTGTTTTACCTTCTTTGGACCTCATAATTAGTAAGATTCAAAGATAAGGACACTGAAGTCCAGAGAAAGCGTTGCTCTCAAGCCTATAGGGAAAGCTGATGCTAGAACACACATTTTCTCTTGGTTAGTTGCTGTTTCCTATCCTTATCCTCATATTTAACATGCTATCCCAGGATTTACTTATGCTGAAAAAATGTGGACCTAACAAATTTGTTTGCCAATCCCTCAAGTTCTTGTACAACTTCTGCCTAACTAACTTATGTCAGCACTGAGCAGTGGTGTGTTTACAGGATATGTTTCAAGAAAAGAAGTTTTCCTCCAAAAGAATGTGTATCAGTCAGGATCTGGTAAGGAAAAAAACTGCAAGTTATTTTAACAGACGGAATTTAATATAAGGAATTTTTAAAATGGTATCAGAGTAATAAAAGACACAAAAAAAGAACTGAAATGTCACAGAGGAAGCAAGAATAGCAATCAGCTAGGGCTTGGAGAATACAGGGTTGAGGTTGAAGTAAAACCCTAACACTGAACCCAGACCCCTGATGAGGGGACAGTCCCTAAGTAGAGATGATGCCTCTGAGAGTGGCATGCTAGGAAAAAGTCTGAAACCAGAATTAATTGCTGAAAACAAACCACTTCTGCTGAGTGAAGAGCAGCTGTTGAAAAGAGAATTTTTAGAGCAGTGAAACTACTCTACATACTATAACAGTGGAAACATTGTGCTGTGGTTTGAATGTGTTCCCCAAAATTAATGCATTGGAAGCATAATCCCCAATGCAACATTGTTGGGAGGTGGGGCCTAGCAGAAGCTGTTTGGGTTATAAGGGCTCCATTTTCACAAATAAATGAATACCATTATAAAAAGGTCTCAGTAAAGGGGTTCACTCACTCCTGCTCTTCTGTTCATCTGCCATGTGAGTTCTTTCCCTTTGAAGTAGGCAATGTTCAAGGTGCTATCTTGAAAGCAGAAAGAGACCCAGTCCTTAAAAGACACCATATCTGCCAGCACCTTAGTCATAGATTTTCCAGCATCAAGAACTGCTAAAACCAAATTTCTGTTCTTTATAAATTACTCAGTGTCAGGTATTTTGTTATTGCAGCACAAAACAAATGTTCATGGCATTTTAAGTGTGTACAAACCCACAGAATGTATAACACCAAGAGTGAACCTTAAAGTAAAAAAAGGACTCTGTGTGATGATGAGGTTCATCGGTTATAATAAATGTGCCCTCTGGGAGGAGATGCTGAAAATGAGGAAACC
The DNA here is from genome assembly GCF_000164805.1 of Carlito syrichta. Classification (NCBI taxonomy): domain Eukaryota; kingdom Metazoa; phylum Chordata; class Mammalia; order Primates; family Tarsiidae; genus Carlito; species Carlito syrichta. The sequence continues at coordinate 3,126 of NW_006978715.1, read as the reverse complement.
TATACATGTGTAGGGGCAGGGAAATATGGGAAATCTCCATACCTTCCATTCAATCTTGCTGTGAACCTAAAACTGCTCTAAGATAAAGTCGATCTTTTAAAAAAGAAGAAAAACTCATTGTTGCTGAGGGGAGACTTTCAGGGAAGGAGACAAACAAGCATGTTGTTTTCCTCCTCCAGACAAGTAGACTCCTTCCAGTGCCTCCTACTGATAGAAACTATGAAGAAGGACCTGGCAAAGGAGACATGTGATTTTAGAGCCTCAGTCCCAATCTCACAAGCCAAATCTGAAGGATGGTTTGGAGCTGAGAGATGATGGCTTAATAATCAGCACACAATGTTCTAAAAATCTTCAATCTGAGGATTCTCTTCCCAACTGGGCACCTATCTTCACTTGATTTTCACAGTACGGACCAATACAGAATTTGTTGGTGGCTGCTAGATAAGAAACTAAAGAGATACTGACATGGACATTTATTTTCTCCCTCTCCCATTCAAAACCTTTTGCTGTTAGACCACTATTACATGGTGTGAGAATATCTGCATTCCAAAGAATCTGCTGTTTGTATTAGGAAGTTCCACTGTATAAAAAGAAACTAAAGAGCTTTGGAGACAAGTTGTCATAGGTTGAAGTCCTGATCTGATCTCTTACCAGCTATAAGATATTAGGTCAACAATTTTACCTCCCTGAGACCCTTTCCCTGTAATACAAATTTATCACCTGGAACATATGGCTTTTTAAAGAATTAAATGAGACATTGATGTAAAGTGCCTGGCACATATGATGTCAGATGCTGGTTTCCTTCCCTTTGTATGAGTAAAATAACATATCAAAAGGTTGAAGAGCTATTAATAATCAGCTTTTCTTTTTTGAGACCTTCATTTTGTACTTACAATTGGTCTAAAAACTGCTTGTGTTTCTATGAGAATATTCCTTTAATGCCAGAATACCTAAACCTACACAGCAATGGAAGCTTACAGGATTAGATTAGACTCAAAGAGTGTCTCAAATAAGGTATCTCAGAGAGCAAACCCTAAAGCCAGCAAAGGCAAAACACAGCTAACTCATAAGGAGTAAATAGGAGAAAACAGAATAAAATATTCACCTGGCTCTTAATAAGGAAACATGCATTTCCTCATGAGAGATATTATGTTTTTCTCAATGCAACATTGCATCACCCGCACAATGGATACAGATCCACATTATTGTTTCAAAGATTAGCATTCTCTTGATTTATTGTAGTACTTGCATAGTCACAACTCCAATGGCATCATTAGAAAGTACACTGAGTGGACCTAATGGTATTTAAAAAAGCTTCAAAATTATTTGATGGGAGAATTTATAAAAAATAACAAAGTCTACAAGTAAATACTAGAGCTCAATTAAATTTTTAAAATGAAAGTCATTTCCATTTAAAACTCAGTGGTGGATACATTCAATGAGGCATTCTCCTGAGTGGCAAATGCTCACAGAGTGAGTAAAATGAGTTCTTGTTTAAAGACTTGCAGAGAAGTATCATAAAATCTTAGTAATTTTGGTGTGATAATTGTTATAGAAAGGTATTTTATCATGAAAAACCTTTTTTGAAAGCAAAAGTCAACATTTTCTTGTCCACTTTAGAGACTTACCAAAATAAAATTATTTCACAGGAGCTCAGAGTTGTACCAGACTCCAATATCCTCTGGTCCAATAGCCCATTGAATGTTTAAATTCCTCTCAGGTCTAAAGATCAAGTAGGCTTCATTCCTGGAATGCAGGGCTGGTTCAACATCCACAAGACCACAAATGTAATTAAATACATTAACAGATATAAAAACAAAAACCACATGATTATATCATTAGATGTGGAAAATGCTTTTGATAAAATCCAGCATCCCTTCTTGATAAAAACCCTTGAACATCTAGGCATAGATGGAACATACCTCAAAATAGTAAGATCCATCTACAAGAAACCCACAACCAACATACTGTTAAACAGACAGAAGGTGGAATCATTTACCCTATAAACCTGAACAAGACAAGGATGCCCATTCTCGCTCCTCCTATTCAACATATTTTTGGAAGCTCTAGCTAGAGCAATCAAACAAAAGGAGGAGATCAGGGGTATCCAAATAGGAAAAGAGGAAGTCAAGTTATCTCTCTTTGCAGATGACATGATTCTATACCTTGAAATTCCAAGATAATCTGTCAAAAACCTCCTCACACTGATAAAGGACTTTGGCAAAGTCTCAGGATATAAAATAAATGTGCAAAAAGTTGCATTTCTATACACACCAACAAACAAACAGAAACCCAAATAAAAAGCACAATCCTATTCACAATAGCCAAAAATAAATGAAATACTTTGGCATCTTTCTAAACAGAAAAGTCAAAGACCTATACAATGAAAACTACAAAATTCTGCTCAAAGAAACCCAAAATGACACAAACAAACGGAAAAATATTCCATGGTCATGGATTGGAAGAATCAACATTGTTAAGATGTCCATCCTACCCAAGGCAATCCACAGCTTTAATGCAACACCCATTAAATTACCCACAGCATTCTTCTCAGATCTGGAAATGACAATACAGGAATTCATATGGAAACAAAAATGACCATGAATAGCTAAAACAATTCTCATCAAAAACAAAACAAAACCCAAAACAAAACAAAACAAAACAGTGGGAAGTATCACACTCCCCGACTTTAAACTTTATTATAAAGTTACAATAATCAAAACAGCCTTGTATTGGTACAAGAATAGGCATATAGAACAATGGAACAGGATAGAGGTTCCAGGAGCAAAACCTCAATTTATCAGTCAACTCACCTTTAGCAAAGCCTCTACCACCAACCCCTGGGGAGAGGAGAACCTATTCAGTAAATGGTGCTGGGAAAACTGGCTGACTACATGCAGAACATTAAAACAAGACCCCTACCTATCCCCATACACAAAAATCAACTCCAAATGGATCAAAGACCTAAATATAAAACCACCAACTATAAAAATCTTAGAGAATGCAGGAGATGCCATATGGAAATTAGAACTGGCAACCAATTCCTGATCAAAATCCCAAGTGCCCATGCCATAAGAGATAAGATAGACAAGTGGGACCTCATCAACTGACAAGCTTCTGAAATGC
>NW_006978714.1:0-817 GCF_000164805.1 Carlito syrichta | reverse complement strand
TCACATAGCATAAAGACTTGGAAGATAGAGATAGCAGATAGTTGGAACAGGATTTTTCTTTCTTCTTTTTAACAAGGTTAATTGCAACTGCCACATAGCTTTAAGTCATGCTTAGCAAAGTAAACATCCACTGCAAATTCAGAATTGTAAATGTCCCATGTCTTTTCCATATGGGGATTATCCAACTGGTCTCGTGATAGATAAAGACTATAAATAGAAAAAAATTGCATTTTATTATAGGGCTAGGTAAAAAAATCACACAATAGAGCACTGTTGTTAGAGCTCAAAAAAAGACTTGCTCACCACAATGACAGCCTCAGCACAAGGTTTTACATCTCAGTTGGCTCCCTTCTACCTTTCTGGCCAGATGCAAAATACCTTAATCTTAACTAATACATCAGTAACAGGTGCTACTGATTTTTTTTAACACAGTTTTTTTTTTTTTTTTTGAGTTGGAGTCTCACTCTGTCGCCCAGACTGGAGTGCAGTGGCTGCTCCCGGCCACCACAGCCTCGACCTGCTGGGCTCCAGAGATCCTTCTGCCTCATAACACAGTTTTTTAATGGAATGAATCTAGGTTTAATGGCATCCAGGTTTAATAAAGTATCTAAATTTCTATATGTGACAGAAATCAGAGACTAATATGTATCAAAAACCGGGAATAAAATATGATGTCTCTTTTAAATGATGGAAGTGGGCATTTTTGGCTGAACAGCAATCTCATAGCTAATAATAACAGCTTTACGAAGTGGTATGTCAATTTAAATGTTATAGAAGTCTTTAGAAACTTACTAAAATTTAAAAATAAAGTAATCTA
>NW_006978713.1:0-1357 GCF_000164805.1 Carlito syrichta | reverse complement strand
CCAGTTGACTTAACTGTTAGCTATCTAGCTAGCTAGCTGACCATCCAGCTGTCTAAACTAGTTAACTAACTAACTAGCTAGCTTACTCAACCAGCAGACTCAACCTGTTTGCTAACTAGCTAGGTAGGTGACTCAACCAGCTGACTTAACCCACTAGTTAACTAGCTAACTACCTGACTCAACCTGCTGACTTAACCCATTAGCTAACTAGCTAGCTAGTTATCTTAACCAGCTGACTAAATTAAAAGCTGACTTAACTAGTGGACTTAGCTAGCTTACTTAACTACTTAGCTAACCGACTTAACTGGCTGACTTAACTAGTTATCTAGCTGACTTAACTACCTGAATTAAATAGTTAGCTAACTATTTAACTAGGTGAATAACGAGCTGACTTAATTAATTAGCTAACTATTTAGGTATCAGACTGAAGTAGCTGGCTTAAATATTTAGCTAACTAGTGAGCTAGGTGACTTCGCTAGCTTATTTAGCTAGCTAGCCAGTGTCGGTGACCAGCACTGACCAAGGGTGGGTTAGGACCCGCACCAGAGAATCTGGACAGCGAGAAGAAACTACTCAGAGGCAGTTCTTCTGGGAACAGTCTGATCAGGACTGGAACCAAATTTTATTCGGACATACCATTTTCTATACCCTCCAGCAGTGTGATAATCACTTACTGGGGGCGTACAAGTTCCGTGCTTTACAAACTATGCATCACAAGACCACCATGAGATCTGCAATTTCCAAGCAGACAATTCGAATTCCATGATGCCTGCCCTGCTTACATTAAGGTCACAGGTGCACAATTTCAATACAAATCGTTCAAAGTGTTTTCCATAATGTTCAATGAATCATTCATATTATACTCTTTGCTCTATACCCTGATTAATACAAAAAACTTTCCTGAGTTAACTCTAGGTTCAATCCAAGTTCACTGACTCCAAATATTTTTAGCGATTAATATTATCAACTTAACACTATACTATAATCTATAAGTTTAGTTAAATGACTTAACTGTCAGTTATACTATTATCCTATTATGATTTAACGTAATGCCTTATAACTCAGTTAAAACTTATTCTTAAACTACAAACCTTTACTATAATTCATATGTTTCATATGTCTAAACTTTAATTTTTATATGATCTAGTTATTGGACTTTAATACTATGCTATATCCTATTAAGCTAATACCTTATTGTTAATTCTTTTATAAATCGTATAGTAACTATTACACTTGAATAATGTAGCAAAAGGAAACAAAACAGCAAGCATAGATTTACGCAGCTATGAGTGTATATGTATATATTTTATCCTAACAAGTCTACTCTAAAAATCAAATAGTAGCTGTCACACTCTTG
>NW_006978712.1:0-800 GCF_000164805.1 Carlito syrichta | reverse complement strand
AAAGTGCATTTTCTAGAATCCCTGTTTCATTTAAATGGTGAAGATTAGCATGCAGTTCCCATACTTTTATCATTTTACCTTCAATTTTTATATAAAATGCAAAACATTTATTTTAGCTACTTTCTATGAAATTATTGTCTGATTTCCAGCAGATTTTATTCTAAGAGGGCTTTTTTTTGTTCAATTACTTTTTTGTAATAAGGACCTCATAACTTATATATGACTATTTAATGCTCTTTGGTATTTAAAACTATCATTTGCTCTTTTCTTTCTCACTTGATTGCTTAAAAATTCCGAGAATTTGATACAGGCAAGTATAGATTCTGAGACCAAAAATATTCCAGTTTTAATTATATCTATATAATTAAATACTGATGATTAGATATTTAAAATGTTTCTTCACATGTACTTTGAAATTGTTCATTTCTGTTCATATATTGCTGCCATTAGGTTTTCAGCGTGATTTTTAAAAAGAAGACAAAATACATCAAACTTAATTGATTTATATCCCCTCCTCTCTTCCCAGAAAAGGAAGTGGTTTAATAGTCAGACCAATACTTGGAAAATTTGATTCAACTAGAGCTTTAGTTATTAAAAACAAATACTTTAGGAATTTGTAAAATGGCTCTCTATGGGATTAATACAGTTTGCTGAATGTTTGCTGAATTACGCAGAACTTTAAACTCTATCTGCCATCTTTTTGAGAACGTTAGGGTTAGGGTTAGGGTAGGGTTAGGCACGGTCTGGCCTCACGTGCCTCGCCCTCCCCCCGCGGCTTCCAGGCTCCACCCACCGGCCAT
>NW_006978711.1:0-670 GCF_000164805.1 Carlito syrichta | reverse complement strand
CCGTTTCTTTTAAATTATTGTCATTGCTTTTTAAATTTCTATTAAGTTTCCTTCACATATTTTCTATCCTCTTCTGAGCCTTCTATGTTCACATTCATTATTGTGTATATTCTGAGTCTTTATTTTCAATTTTTTTCTTTTTTTTCTTCTAAATTCTTCCTGAGAGAAGTCATTTCTTATCTCCAATCATTCTCTTGTTCTTCTGCTTCACTTCTCAGATCTGATAATTCTGCTTTGTGCTGTTCTTTCAAAGTTTCAATCACAGTTAATTAAGTTTAGTTAATTTTGAATAGTATGTCAAAATTGTGCCCCTGTGATATTTTTCTGGTGTGTCACTACAATGTGCCATAATATTGAGTGTATTTTCATGTCCCTTGTGATACTCCTGCCTGGAGTTTAATCACATTCCTTTTAGGTTGCCCATGTTTACATTGCTTAAATAAGATGGATTTTTTTCCCTAGCTTTTTAGGAAGAGGTTCCCTGAATGGGATTTAAATGGGCAGGGTAGTAGTGCCAGTTTCAGGACTCTGTTGTTACTGTGAATGACTCCAAATAGGGTAACCCTGGTGTAGGGATGTTTTCACTTAGTTTTGGTTTTCCTGCAGTGCTGCAGGCCTTATTTTCAAGACGGTGCTCTTAGCCATAAACCCTGAATTGAGATATACCATG
>NW_006978710.1:0-640 GCF_000164805.1 Carlito syrichta | reverse complement strand
AGCTACACATCTGACTTAATTAGCTCTCTACCTAGCTAGATAGCAGGCTAGTCAGTTGACTTAAATAGCTGACTTAATTAGCTAGACTGCTGACAAGCTACCTATCTAGCCAACTTCAAGTCAGCTGACTTAGCTAGCTAACGTAAACAGCTGGCCTGATTGCTAGTCAGCAGAATTAACTAGGTTGATATATAGATAGCCAGCTGGCTAGCAAGCTGACATAATTATTCAACTTAACTAAATTGCCAGTGGTCTAGCCAGCTGACGTAAGTAGCTAGCTACCTAGCTAGCCACTGGATAGTCAGCTGACTTAAATAGGTGACTCTTCTAGATTGCCAGCAGGACAGAAAGTTGACTTAAGTATCTAGCTACCTAACTAGCCAGCTGTCTACCCAGCTGAATTAACCAGCTGACTTAACTAACTAGCTACCTACATAGCCTGCTGGCTTGCCAACTGACTTAACTACTTAGCTACCTAGATAACCAGCTGGCTATTGAGCTGACTTAACTAGGCTATTTAACAAACTAGTTAACTGGCTAGCCAGCTGACTTAACTAGCTAGATACCCAGCTAGGCAGCTGGCTCACCAGCTGACTTAACTCACTGACTTAACTAGCTATCAAGCTTACTTAACTAATTG
>NW_006978709.1:0-3468 GCF_000164805.1 Carlito syrichta | reverse complement strand
TGATCCTAATGCCTCAGCCTCTGGAATGGCTGGTACGATGGGCAACTTGACCCCAGATCCCCTGTTTAGATAGGTGAGGAGATGGGGTCTCCATGTGTGGCATGGGCTGGCCTTGGGCTCCTGGGCTCCAGTCATCCTCCCACCTCGGCCTCCCAGAGTGCTGAGATTCCAGGCTTGGGCTGCCTTGCTAGGCCTTCTGCTTCGTTTTTGATGAAGGATGGAGGCCAGGCTCGGGGGCTCATACTTGTTATCCCAGCTCTTTGGCAGGTCACGCCAGTAGCCAGCCTGAACCAGTGGGCTGAGAAGCACCCAGGCAACTCGGCGAGACCTTGTCTCAACCCTCCATCCCAAATGAGCCATGCGTGGTTGCATGCAACTGTTGTTCTGGCTCCTCAGAAGGCTGGTGAAAAGCTCACTGGAGACTGGTGGACTGAGGTGGCAGTGGCTGGGAGCAAGTCGCCACCCTTAAGCCTGGGCCAAAGGGTGAGACTGACTCAAAGAAAAAGAGAAAAAAGGGAATGAAAGAAAAGCCTACATTTGTGTATGGAGTTGGGATCATTGTGAACAGACAGAGATCATTTGGGGAGGAGGCCCCAGGCTTGGGCCTAGAGTTACCAAAAGATGGTGGTTCAGCAGAGATTTGGACTGTGGATTTGGGAGACTGAGGTGGGGTCTTCTGCAGCCCGAGAGTTTGAGACCAGCCTGGTCCAAGTTGAGAGACCTCATTGCTCCCCAGAACGCAAGAACTGGAGTCACATGTGGTGGCGCCTGCAGTCCCAGCTACATAGGATGTGGTGGCCTCCATTCCGGGTCGTGCCTTTGTATCACCACTGCCAACAACACATGCGAGTATAGGCCAGGCACCATGGCTCATGGTTGCCAGCCCTGGACACCGGGAGCCCAAGGTGGGAGGTTGCATGAGTCCCCAGGTTCAGAGACCAGCTTGGGTGGTTTGACCAGGCCTCGTCTCAGTGAGAGGGCCCAAAAATCGAGTCAGGTGTCATGGTCCCCGGAGTCCAGGCTGCTAGGGGGCCAAGGCAGGAGGACTGCCTCAGCCCCGCAGGTCGAGACCCCAGAAGCCATGATCCTGCCACCGGGCCCCAGCCCAGGCAATGTAGACTCCAGTGACAAAAAAGATGCCACCAACGTGTGTCATTATGCGTGCCCATGGCTCCCCAGGGAAAGGGCTGTGTGGTCGTGGGATGATGGAGTGATTGGGAGAGAAAAGAGTCCTCCCCACACCCAAAGGAGGCAAACCTGGTGACCAGAACCTGGGCTGGCCACAGCATTGCCGGATCTCCTTGATCGCTCTATGATCGACAGCCACCCTAACTCGGATCAGTCTGTTCCATGAGCTCACACGTGTCTTAGCCATAGGTCACAAGTGTGGAGGGTGGAGGCAGGCCTGGGATGCGTGACCAAAAGTGTGGGACGTACGTACCTGGTGGCCAACTTGGAAACCACTGGTGAATGACAGGCAGCAAACTGGCTTATCCTCTCCCATCCCTGAGGGTGACTACTCATGCTGGGTGTCAGGGCTGGTGGTGGTGGCGGTGGTGGTGATTATTATTATTTGAAGTCGAAATCCCGTTTTGTCACCCAGGCTTAGTGCAGATGCATGCTTAGGGACACCGCAGACTCCACCTGCTGGTCTCACGTGATCCTCCCACCTCAGCCCAGGGAGTGGTTTGAACCACAGGCCTGTGCCAGTATGCCAGGCAAATTTTTGGATTTATTTTTGATGGCCGAGATGAAGTCTCACCCCATGTCCCAGGCTAGTGTCAAACCCGCAGGCTCAGTCTCTCCACTCACCTGCACCTCTGAAGGACTGGGATGCCTGGCTGAGCCCCAGAAAAAGGAATGTGATTGTGGTGGTGGTGGTGGTTGGTATTACTCTGAGTCGTAGTCCCACTCTGTCACCAAGGTTGGAGTACAGGGGATTGCTCTCAACCACCGTGCCCTCCACCAGCCTGACTCCGGTGATCCTCCTGCAGCAGTCTCCTGAGTGGCCAGAACGATAGGCCTGCACCACCAAGGTCGGATCATTTTTTTGGCTTTTTGTAGAGACGATGTCTGGGCAAGGTGCCCGGGCTGGTCTCGAACCTGGGGGCTCAGGCCATCCTCTTGCCACAGCCTTCAGAGCACTAGGATGACAGACGTGAGCCCCTGCATCCAGCCTCCATACCAACATCAGGGTCCCACAGTGAATTCTGCTTCCTACCAATGACACAGGACCCTGGAGAGGGCGGCTGGTGTAGCCCACGGGGTCCTCTGCTGAGGGAGCACCTAACGCATGGGCGTGTCTCTTATGGGACTCATACCCTTCATCCTGCCTTGTTCCTCAGGACGGACCCACTTGCGCCTCCCAGGAGCCCCCTCAGGGCAAGGAAGGGCATGACTCTCAAACATTTTCGAGGCCGAGGATGGCCAGATGACAAATGCATTTTTCTTCAGCATTCAGGGAGACCAAGACAGGAAGATGGCCAGAGCCTGGGATCTCCAGACCAGCTGGACATCATAGCAAGCCTCCATGTCGACCCTCAAGCTAAATCCAGAAAACCTTGGGTGAGTACAAGGCTCGGTGGGAGGACTGCCTCCAGCCCAGAGTTCAAGACCAGGCAGGAGACCAGGATATCAATTAATTGGAAAGCCGGTGATCACTGGAGTTTGGGACACCGAGGCCGAGAGGTTGACCCAAGTTTGGCAGTTTGAGAGCAACCTGAGCAACGTAGTGAGGAAAGAAATGTAAGAAAGAAAGAAAGAAAGAAAGAAAGAAAGAAAGAAAGAAAGAAAGAAAGAAAGAAAGAAAGGAAGGAAGGAAGGAAGGAAGGAAGGAAGGAAGGAAGAAGTCCATTCTTCTGCAAAACTTCCCTCAGGCCTTCATCACCATCCCACCCACATGTGACAGTCCCACAAGCTTGACACCTTTCACCCACAACCCCTCCATGGCTGCTCCTGCTTTGGTGCAGGAGTGACCAAGGCTACCTCGCCTCATTCCTGCTGGCTTTCCTCTCTGAGGTGTGAAATATGTCTCAGGCAGGCTGACCCTCTGACTCGGCAACAAGGACCTTCCACCAAGATAGACAAGTGACACATTCCTCACCTGAGGACATTTCTTTCCCCCAATCCCATTTTTCCTGGATCTAAAGACAATTGTTCTGTGAACGCACCACATGCAGTTGACAATCTGTGTACGATTCTGATGTTTTTGGAGATAGGGTATGGTTCTATGACAAAAGCTGGGCCCCGGAGACACCACTTACGTTCATTGCCAGCCTTGAAATCATGGGCCCTGGTGTTCCTCCCACTTCAGCCTCTGGAGTGCCCAGGAAGATGGGCACCTCGACCTCAGACCCACTCTTTGGATGGGGGCTGAAACGGGGCCTCCCTGTGTGTCCTGGGCTGGCCTTGGGCTCCTGGGCTCCAGCCATCCTCTGGCCTTGGCCTCCCAAAGTGCTGGGATTCCAA
>NW_006978708.1:0-689 GCF_000164805.1 Carlito syrichta | reverse complement strand
CGAGATGGGGTCTTGCCCTCTGTCCCAGGTTGGTGTTGAACCTGCATGCTCAGGCTGTCCACTCATCTAGGCCTCCAAAGACCCGGGGATGCCAGGTTGAGTCACTGAGCCCAGCCTGTGGTTGTGGTGGTGGTTGGTATTATTGTTATGAGTCAGAGACCAACTCTCTCAGTGAGGCCGGAGTGCAGGTGACTGCTCTCAGCCAGTGAGGCCTCCTCCACCTGGGCTCTGGCGATCCTCCCACCATGGACTCCCAAGTGGCCGGACAACAGGCGTGTGGCACCATGCTCTGCTCATTGTTTTGGCTTCTTGTAAAGATGAGGTCTGGGGCTGGTCTCGAACATGGAGGCTAAGGTCATCCTCTCGCTTCGGCTTCTGTGAGCATCAGGATGACAGGCATGAACCCAAAGCCTAGCCTTGACACAACACTTGGGGCCCCACCACAAGGTCCGCTACCTTCTAATGACCCAGGACCCCGGAGAGGCACTTCCTGGAGGGAGTACTGGATGCATTGTCTTGTCTCCACCAGCTTGCCCACCGCTCCACCCACTTTGTTTCCCAGGGTGGACCCACTCACTCCTCCCAGGGTCCATCTCTGGGAAAGAGAGGGTGTGACTCTCAAACCTTGGGGGGGGGGGGCTGAAGACAGCAGGGTAGCTCACACCTGTCTCCTCAATACTTGGAAATAC
>NW_006978707.1:0-730 GCF_000164805.1 Carlito syrichta | reverse complement strand
TTCTTTTCTTTCCTAACTAAGTTGCCCAGCTGCTCTCAAACCGCCCAACTTGGGCCATCCTCTCGGCCGGGGACTCCCAAAATGTTGTAATCACAGGCTTTTCCATTTGGTCGACATCTTGGTCTTCCTCCCTGATCTTGAACTCTGGGCCAGACGAGAGCCTCTGGCCAAAGCTTGCCCTCACCCAAGATTCTCTGGGTTTTGCTTGGGATCATAGCAGGGGCTTGCTATGTTGTCCAACCAGGTCTTGAGCTCCCAGGCTCTGGCCATGTTCTTGCCTCAGCCATCATGCATGCCAATGGTTTGAGAGTAATGCAGTACCTTTCTCCCAGGCTGCCCCCGGGAGGAGTGAGTGTGTCCACCCTGGGTAAAAAGGCAGACAGAAAGGTGGGTGGCCTGGCTAAGACACACACCTGTGCCAGGAGCTCCCGTCAGAGAGGGCTCATTGTTGACTCTGGCTGACCTCTTCATGGTCCCGGGTCTTTGGAAGGGAGCGGGCCTCATAGTGAGGCCAGAGAGGGGTGTGGAGGCCGGATGTGGGGGCTTACGCTTGTCATCCTGGTGCTCTGGGAGGCTGAGGTGATATGATAACCTGAGTTCCCATGTTTGAGAAAAGTCCGGGCACCCTGGTGAGACATCGTCACTGTAAAAAGGCAAAAAAAATGAGCTGAGCATGGTGGCACATGTCTGTCGTTCTGGTCACTCGGGAGGCTGCAGCTGAAGTATTGCC
>NW_006978706.1:0-7584 GCF_000164805.1 Carlito syrichta | reverse complement strand
AGCATCCTGCTTACTAGGGACTGACTTCTTTCTTGATTTCCTTGTAGTAATGAAAACTTCCCTATAGATGGAGACTTTTGTCTAATTCCAACCTTCAAGCCTTACATTCAATCTGTCACAAACTCCAGAATTCTGCAAGTCCTGAGATAGTTAAAGTATCCAAACACTTGATAGTAGCTGACCACCTAAGCATGGGGACATTTCAGTGATAGACCACGTCTAGAGTTTTACTAGTCTCTTGGCACTGTCTCTAGCTCCAAGTCATGAACAATCAGAGAATAAGAATGTGGATGAGATTAAAAGCAAGCTGTCAAAGACAACGAATGCCTACCAATTTCCAATAGATAACCAAAAATTTCTACTACTCTCTTTAGAATTTCCTGATATTTACCAGTTTCAGGTCTGCATTGAGTCTTTTGGCACATAGGAGCAGCCTGGTTCTGAAAATGCCAATATAGGAAAGAACAGACTGTGTCTTGAGACCAAAGGACACTAGAAAGTGGAATTGAGTCAGCTTTGCAGACATCACCACATTGGTAGAGGATATCCACCATCCCCAGTTCATCAATTCTTTAAAATATCTTGACCAATACACAAGTCTCACAGGAATCAAAGGCAAAGATACCAGAGCCATCCAGAAGAACCAGATGAAGAAAACTTCAAGTGTCATAACGGGTCCCTCTAATCAAGTCAGGAAGATCAAACACAAAATTTCCAAGTTTATAAATGGTGCTTCGGAGGCCAAAATTCAGACAAAACAAAACAAAACAAAAAAATCCAGGTGCTGTTAGTGGGAGAAGTAGTTATTTGTGGTGCTACAGCCAAAGGGTTGCTTCAGATGCTGTGAGACATTCTGAAAGCAGACCTCAGAATGCTACATCCAGCAGAATTAACAATAGTAAGAAACATAGACAAGAAAAGAACAAAAGAACCAGAGAAAGCAAACCAAAGGAATCTGAAGAGAGTAATTAATGAGGGAACAAATTCAAAACAGAAGAGGCAATCAATCATAAGTGGAAGAATAATGAATCTGTGTTTAGCTACGTGATTTTTTAAAATGCTCAATGCCACCCAGGCTTGCATATGCTGAAGTCTGTGCAAGTTTTCCATACCTGGGGAAAGAAGACTGATAAGAAAGCTGGTCTCTTCCTCTAGAAATGTGGAAAACTTGAGAAATTCCAAAGACCCCCGGGAATCTCTTGTTCTCAAACCATGGCTAGATACCACTCATGAGGGTAAAGGTCTTGAGAAAATGCAAGTCAAAGCCTAGAAACCAAACAGCAGTGCTGAAAAAGAGTGACCATCTCCATCCCACTATGAGATACCACCATCTGGTAGGGTCAGGTTGGTGCCTTTGCCCTTTCCAACTCCAGACAAATCTCAAGCTCAATCTGATTCTCGAGTGCCAGAGTCTCTGGCCACATGTAGGCCTGTTGTGCCTTACTTGGCCAGGTTTGGCTCTACTAACTCATCTCAACCTATTACAGTCAATTCATCCTGACCAGCTTCTACCATCATATCCTTGGTGAATTCTTTCAGACAAGCTCAGTCAATTTCAACCAATGCAACCTGACCTAGCTTCACAGATTCTTTCCAGCCTACTATCCTTCAGTCTGCTGCTATTAGGCCTGCACCCTACAAAACATCATCTTGCGCTACTCTCCACAATAAGTCTGTTTCCCCTGCTTAGACCAAGCTCCAGTCACCACTCAACCCTCAAAATCAATATTCACTTCGAGACTTCAACCTCCAACCAAATTCATGGAGGAAACCAATGCTCCTGGACCAATAATGTCAACACCCATCAAGAAGAACAAATGCCAGGTCATGAGGCCATGAAGAGGCAGGCTCAACAGCAGTATGAGAATGCTGCCAAATACACCTTTTTGGGGAAAGTGTAGTTTTCATTGAGAAGGCAAAGGACATAAATGGCTCAATATTATGACTACATATTATTAGAGCTGCCAAGATTGTTGATATCACCTTGGGTTCCAGGCGGTTTCCACATATACAATGTCAGATATAAACTTCTCTATTTATTTTGATGTGTTATAAAACTTAGTAAAAACTAAATAAAGAGTGCAATATAATGGATCCGCATATGACTAATAAAGGTGTCTTTTGAGTTTTGAGATTTTGTTAACTGTGAGTTTTTGTTTTTGTTTTTTGGTAAAGGTGGGAATCAAAGGCTATAACAGAAACAAGAAATTGAAAGTTGAACTGTAAAATAGGGAATAGGGATGAGAATTGAGAAAGGGCGGGTTTTGATCCAGGACTAGAATGGCAAAAAGGAGAGAGATTTTGTGGGCTAATGAAAATAATAGGAAATGGGAAAAATGGCAGTTGTTAGATGCAGAGTCTGAGGTTGGGGCTGAAGACTAACATTTGGATAAAGTTGAATATGGCAGAAGTGAGTCTGGGTTGACCAGAAAAATTGTAAACAAAATATTTCATGAAAGATGGCCTTATGTTTCTTGGCCTACTAGGTACCTATTTTAGAAAATGAGATTTTGGACAAATTATCAATAGGTTTGTGCTAACTTGACCATATATGATTATAGCAGGAAAAGGTGAATACAAAACATAGGGGAATCTACCAGAGAGGTGATGAGAGCCCACAGCAATTCTAGGGCAGTTGATAACCTGGGACCTCAGCAGTTATTCTGCCACACAGCATGACAATACCCAGAATAGGGTTTTAAATATAAACCATGATTTAATCAGCAACTATGACCAGGCCAGCTAGAAGCACTGCCTAAGTTAACACTCAAACTGAAATGCAAAGCCTGTACACTGTGCCACTTTACTAGGAGGTTCACAGGGGACTGTGGTCACACTGCATGCAAAGAGGCAAGGCCTCAATGAGAGGCCAGTGGGAACCCCTGAAGTCCTCAGTGATTTGAAGCACCAACTGATTTTCCAGAACAAAGCATTCTGAGGTTTCCAGCACACAAGATGAAACTCTTAGAAGGGCCTAAATATTAAGTTGAGGGGCTCCCGCCATGTCCCTCTGCACAAACACAGCATGTACAGCCTTCTTGCACTGTTGTTGTCAACAGAAGTGCAAAAGAGAAAGTGGTTCAGAGTGTCAGTTTCCATGGGACAAAAGAGGTGGGAGTGCATGTACACTGGGTTGCCCCCAAAGCTGCAGAATACCAATATGCAATGACCTAGAGGCATTCCTTGGGGGGCCTTGAGAATAGTAGGAGAAAGAAAGAGTTGGAGACAGTGGGGGAGGACAGAAAAGAAATGGGGGGGCTGAAGGAGTGGATGGGGTAGTACATCACCACCATGGGAAACTCAGTAATTTACGATTGTAAAATTATTTCTTAAGATATAGTTTACATAACATAAGATTCACTTAAATATGTGGAATTCAGTGACATTGGTACATTCACAATGTGGTGCAGCCATCACAACTATCTGACCCATAACACTTTCATCCCCCAAACAATGCCCTGTGCCTGTTTCCAGTGAGTCAGTCCCCATTCCCTCTTTCCACTGAAATTATTTATTTACATCCCACCGTGTATATCGAGTTATTGAATAATCTGCCTCACTGATTTGAAATATTCCTTTAATGATACACTAATTTGTATATGAATTTACATTCCTTTTTTTCCTAATTGGACTGGGTTTTTTGCCTTTTATATTTATCATGTCTGTATAATCCATTTTAGCTTCCTTTGAATTTTAAAAATTTCTTACTTGTTTTTAAAGATCCTATCCAGTGGTCATTCACATGATTTCTTTTTTTTTTTTTCTGTGTACTGGAGATTGTACTTTTTACATTTATATTTTTATTTTTATAACTTTATTATAGAGATGTGGGGTACAAGTTAGTATTAGGTACATAAGTAGTCTATGTGAAGTTTGGACCTCAAACTATTCCTCACTTCTCTGGTTTAGGACCAAGTTCCTTTTGCATTGTTAATTGCCCCTTCTCCCTCCCTCCCCTGGCAGTACTCTTTGACTTCTGATCCCTAACTTGTTTTCTCTGATTAATATTCAGGTCCCACTTATGAGTAATAACATATGGTTATGAGTTCTTCATTTCTGTAGATAGACCACTAAATATAATGATGTCCAAGTTATTGCAAAGTTCATGATTTTGTCCTCCTTTGTGGCTGTGTAATACTCCAATTTGTATATAAATCATATTTTCTTCATCCATTACACTTTTGATGGGCAGTAGGGATGTTTCAATATTTTTGTGTATTGTGCAGCAAACATGCATGTGCAGGTGTCTTTTTTATACAATAATTTATGTTCCTCCGGGTGTATTACCAGGATTGCTGGAATTTATGGAGGGTTTCTAGTTTTTTTAGAAAATATCACACTGCCGGGCTTGGTGGCTCAGCCTGTAATCCTATGCCTTTGGGAGGCTGAGGTGAGTGGATTGCCTGAGCCCACGGGTTGAGACCCGCCTGGGCAACTTGGCGAGACCTCATCTCTACAATAAATCAAAAAAATTAGCCGGGTGTGGCAGCTCACGCCTGTAGTTCCAGCTACTTGGAAGGTGGAGGCGGAAGGATCGCTGGAGCCCAGCAGGTTGAGGCTGCGGTGGCTGGGAGCGGCCACTGCACTCCAGTCTGGGCGACAGAGTGAAACTTCAACTCAAAAAAAAAAAAAAGGAAAGAAAAGAAAGAAAACGTCACATTAATTTCCATAGTGGTTGAACTAGATTGTATTTTCACCAACAGTGTAGAAGCATTCCCTTTTCTCCACACCTATGCTAGCATTTGTTGTTTTTTTATTTACTGATACTGGTCATCTTTACTGAAGTTATGTTGTATTTCAAATGTGGTTTTGATTTGCATTTCTCTGATGACTAGTGTGGCTGAGCATTTTTTATTCAATCTGTTGGTTGATTGTATGTCTTCTTTTGAGAATCTTTGCCCAATTTTTAATAGGGCTGTTTATTTCCTTTCAGTTCATTTGAGTTCACTGTAAATCTTGATGTTAGTCCTTGTCAGATACACAATTAATAAATATTTTTTTCTCATTCTGTGGCTTGTCTCCCTATTCTCTTGATGTTTTACTTTGCAGTTTGATGAGGTTCCACTTGTCTATCATAGCTTTTATGGCATTCACTTTTGGGGACTTGAAACAAAGATTGGTTGCCTACTACAATGTACATAAATGTGTTAACTTCATTTTCTTCTAGGATTCTTATAGTTTGTAGTTTTACAATGAGGTTTTTGATCCATTTGGTGTTAATTTTTACGTATGATTATAGGTAGAGGTTCAGTTTTTATTCTTTTTCATGTGGTCAGCCAGTTTTCCTAGCACCATTTGCTAAATAATGTCTCATCTCCTCAGTTCTTGTTTT
The DNA here is from genome assembly GCF_000164805.1 of Carlito syrichta. Lineage (NCBI taxonomy): Eukaryota > Metazoa > Chordata > Mammalia > Primates > Tarsiidae > Carlito > Carlito syrichta. The sequence continues at coordinate 2,252 of NW_006978706.1, read as the reverse complement.
TAATGGTTTTGTCAGTGTTGGTTGAGAGATCAAGTTTTTGCTACCAAAATCTCTGCCCTGTTCTATTGGTCTATATGTCTGTACTTGTACCAGTATCAGGCTGTTTTGATTATTGTAGCATTATGATAAAGTCTGAAAGTGTGATACCTCCAACTTTCTTCCTTTTACTGAGGATTGTTTTGGTGTGTCCTTTTTGTTTCCATGAGTTTCTGTATTGTCATTTCCAGGTCTGAGAAGAATGATGTTTGTAAATTGATGGGGATTGCACTGAGTCATAGATCAACTTGAATAGGAAGGACATATTGACACTATTGATTCAGTCAATCCTTGTGAAAGGGATGTTTTTCCATTTTTTAAAGTCATATTAGATTTCTGTGAGCAGAGTTTTGCAGTTCTTATTATAAAGTTCTTTCACTTATCTGGGTAGGTAGATGTCAAGGTTTTTAATTTTGGGGGTAGCTATTGTGAATGGGATTGTGTTTTTTATTTGGTTCTCTTACATCTTTGGTACTGTTGGTAGAAATGGAACTGTCTTTTACATGCTGATTTTGTATACTGAAACTTTACCCAAGTCATTTTTCAGTGGGGGGGTGGTTTTGAGTTTTCAAGGTATGGGATGATACAGTTTACAAAGAGGAAAAGCTTCCTTTCCTAATTACATACCCCCTATTTCCTTCTCTTGCCTGACTGCTCTACAAGGAATTACAGTACTTTGCTGCACAGAAAGGGCTGAGAGTGCCTTGTTCCCATTTTCAGGGGGATTGCTTTCAACTTCTGTTCATTGAGCAATATGTTGGCTGTGGGTTTATCATAGGTGGCTTAGTGTTTTGAGGAATATTCCTTCTATTCTTACGTATTCAAGGGGTTTTTAATCAAGAAGGGATGCTAGATTTTGTCAAAAACTTTTTCTGCATCTAATGATATAATGAGATTTTAAATCTCTTTGTGTATTACATCTGCATCTAATGATATAGTGAGATTTTACATCTCTTTGTGTATTGGATTACATTTATGGTTTTACAAATGTTGAACCAGCCCTGCATTCCAGGAATTCAGCCTACTTGGTTATGGTGGGTGATTCTTGAGATGTATTGTTGGATCTAATTTGCTAGTATCTTATTGAGAAGCTTTGTATCAATGTTCATCAAGGAAACTGGCCTGTAATTCTTTTTCCTTGTTGGATCTTTGCAAGGTTTTGTGTTGGAGTAATGTTTGCCACATAAAATAATTTGGGGAAAGTTCTATGTTTATTGATTGCCAGAATACTTTCAAAAAGTTTTATATCAGTTATTCCTTGTAGGTTTTGCAGAATTCAACTGGAAAGCCTTGTGGTCCGGGACTTTTTTTGTAGGTACATTTTTTATGAAGGAGTTGATTTCCTAGATTGTTATTTGTCGGTTTAGGGTTTCAATTCTTCTTATTTCAACACTGGAAGGTTGTGTGATCTCAAAATTTCCCCATTTTCCATTAGGTTTCAAGGTTATTTTCATAGAGGTGTGTATAGTAATTTCTGGTACTCTTCTGAAGGTTTTTGAGGTTAGTTATGACTTCATCTATTGTATGTATTTGGGCTTTCGCTTTATTTTTCTTAGTCAATCTGGCTGGGGGTTTGTCAATCTTATTTATCCTTTCAAAGAACCAGTTTTTGTCTTGTTGACTTTTTCTGTGATACTTTTGTCTTCTATGCCCTGCAGATGGCACTTTATGTTGGTGATCTGGATTTTTCTGTTGAAGTCAGAATTTTGGTGGTCTTCCCTCTCTACCTCCCTTAGGGTGTGATGTTAGACCATTTACTTGTAATCTTTGTTTTCTTGATGTGTGTGTGCAGTGCTATAAATTTTTCTCTTAATATAGCTTTCATAATATCCCAGAAATTCTAATAAGATGTATCTTTGTTTTCATTTGTTTCCAGGAATCTTCATTTCAATCTTGAATTCCATATTGACCCAGAAGTTGTTCAGCAGTGTGTTGTTTAGTACCCATGTCTTTGTGTGCCTTGGGGGAGTCATGGTGGTGGTGATATTTATTTTTATTCCCCTGTGGTCTAACAAGATGCATGGTATTATTTCAATCTTTTTTAATTTGTGTATGCTTGATTTACGTTCAAGAATTTGGTCGATCTTGGAGATGTTCTATTTGTGATAAGTACTATGTATACCCTGTAGTTCTTGGGTGAAGTGTTTTAAAGATGTTTATTAAGTCAATTTGATCAAGTGGGGGAGTTGAGGTTCCAGTCATCCTCATGAATTTTT
>NW_006978705.1:0-428 GCF_000164805.1 Carlito syrichta | reverse complement strand
AAAGATGAAATCACTATACCTCTTTCTCCACAGAGACAAAAGCACTATACCACTTTCTTCTTGGAGTCCACAGGTTACCATGCCAGTAAAAAAGACAGAATTGGTAATAATGAACATAAGGGAGAGAATAACTTCTCACAGACTGGACAGAAATTCTTATTTGGTTCTCTGCCTGCTTGTTGTTTGTGTGTAAGAATGCAACTGTCTTTTGCACATTTATTTTGTACCCCAAAACTTTGCCAAAGTCCTTTTAGTGCAAGTAGGTTTTTGACAGATTCTCTTGGATTTTTAAGGTATAGGATCATATCATCAGCAAAGAGGGATAACTTGACTTCCTCTTTCCCAATTTGGATAACCCTGATTTCTTTCTTTTGTCTAATTGCCCGAGCTAGGACTTCCAACACAATATTGAACAAGAGGAGTGAGAG
>NW_006978704.1:0-3513 GCF_000164805.1 Carlito syrichta | reverse complement strand
TAGTCTGTGTTTTGGTCTTCGAGCTCTGAGATCTTTCTCTGCTTGGTTGATTCTGCTTTCCATGCTTATTAGTCTGTTGTTCATTTTCATCACAGTATTCTTTACTGCTGTCATTTCTGACATCAGCTCCTTCCTCTTTTCCTCTTGTCTCTCCTCAATTTTTTAAATTTTCTCCATTAACGTCTTGATGTCTGGGTTTGTTGCATGCAACCAGTCATTTTGGGGGCTCTTCATTGTTTGTGTTCCAGAATCTGTTTTCTCAGTGTCTGATCTCCCAGGGGTCTGTGTGAGACCTATATTCTTCTTTTGGTTTTTCTTCATTTGTGCGATTTTTCCCCCTCCCTAATTTTTCCTTCCCTCTACATCACCGTCTTCTTTAATTCTGTTATTCAGGGGTAAAGGGACTGGATTTACTTCTGTTTGTTCAATCTCCTATTCTTTTTGTATGCCCTCTTACTTTGTTCAATTCTGGAGTTGCACTGTAGGTTGGAGGTGGTCCTTTTTGCAGTTTTGAGCTTTACTTAGGGGGGGAGCTGTGATTCAAAATCTGTCTGCAGGTCCTGGTATTCGCTGACAGGTGTGTGGATAATGTGGAACCCACTTCCCACTGCCTTGGAATCTGTCCGTGCAGTGGGACTGTAGGTTTACTCCTTGAAATAAAATGTGGTTAGCAGAGGGGAGAGAATGGAGCAGATAGTGGGTTGGAGAGGGGAGTGGAGAGATAGAGTAAGGGGGGAAACAAACGAGTTTGCCAACAAATAGAGAGAGAGGCCTATACTGAAACAGATAAAAACAATAGACTACAGCTACAGACGAACCAATTCTCATACAAAAAATAAAAAATAAAAATAAAACATATAGTGATGCTAACATACAAGCTAACCAACCACCTTGTTAGTGTGCTGTTTCTCTATACGAAGATATGGTTTACAGAGAGAAGGAAAGAGAAGAAAAGGAAGAGGAAAAAAGAAAAAAGGGAACAATACAGTAGGAATAAAATTAAGTCATTAAACTAATAGAAACAATGAAGCACACTCTGAGACATTTCGTTTAAGTCCAATGTCCTTTCAGGTCTGATTTCTAGTTTTCTTTTCAAGCTGGTAAATTAGTTTGCAGTTAGGATCAGTTTCCCCGGTCTGCTGTGAAGGACAGTTTTGATTACCCTCCATTCACCACTCTGGTCTATGTCTTTATCAAGCTTGTTTCTCCCGTTTCGGTGTTGTTACCTTGAATCGCCAGCAGGTGGTGCTATCTCAGCTGCTCGCCACAGAGGGGGTGGGGCTGGACAGGAACAAGATGGCTGCCTGACTCAGGGCAGACAACAGAAGACTTATGGCAGGCGGGCAGGAGGTCTCGGTTGCAGGAGAGGTGGTAGCAATCCCAGCAGATCTTCCCTGAAGGGGTTTGAAGTGGATCGCCTCTGGCCCGGGTGGTTTGATGTGCTACGGCCGTCACAGAGGCCGCAGTGGCGGCAGTGGCACCGTTTGCACCGCAGTGACTGTCCAGTCCATTGTGATGCCCCAGCGGTGACAATGGCCGAGCTCCATATGAAGAGCAGGATGTGATGTTGGGGTCCACAGCCCCCCGGGGTGAGAGTCAGAGACCCACTGAAGATCTCCTTTGCAGAGTGCTTCACATACCAGGTTGCCCCGTCACCATCTTGCCACTTCCCCCCAGTTTCTTTTCTCCATGATGGATGACACCGTGACTGACTCTACTCTGTGATGGACGTTCCAGTGAATGGGCCTCCCCCATAATGGATACCCAGTGACTAGCCCACATCTGCATTGGGTGACCAATGACAGACACTCCTCCAAAATGATTGCCACAGTCACTCAACCTCTTCTCTTATTAATATCCCAGTGACTGGCCATGCTTTGTGAGTGATACTCATTATTGGCCCTCATTCATAATTATTGTCCTAGTTACTGGTTCTCCCATTATGGGTGCCTCAGGGTCTAGCCCTCCTCTGTAATCTGAGCCACAGAGACTGCTCCTTCTCTGTGATGGGAACTTCAGTGACTACCCAACCTCTACTATAGGTGCCTCAGTGACTGGGATTGCTCTGAAATGGGTACTCCAGTTACTAACCCTCCTCTGTGATGGGTGCCCCAATTACCAGGACTCCTTTATTAGGGGAATCCCAGTGACTGACTGCCCCTGTCATCAATGACCCAGTGATTGGCCATGCTTCTAATTGGTGCTGCAGTAACAAGACCTTCTCTGTTTTGGATGCCCCAGTAACTTGCTCTCCTCTTTGAGTGATGCCTTTGTGATTGACCCTCCTCTGTAAGGGGTTCCTCAGTGACTGGCTGTCTCCTGTGATATCTTTTTCAGGAACTAGGTCTCCTCTGATAGGAAATATTGTGACCATCCCCCTGTGTTTTGTTCCTCATTGACTGACTCTCCTCTCTGATCTGCCTTTCAATATTGACTCTTCTTTTTAATCAACGATCCAGTGACTTTCCCTCATCTTTGAATGGTACCTCAGTGACAGTCCTCCTCTGTGATAGGTGCCACAGTGATAGGGCCTCCACTTTTATTTGTGTCACAGTGACTACCTTCCTCTGTTATTTACTGGCTCTTCTCTGTGACTTGTTAACCTAGCTACTGGCTTCCTCTATAATGGGTATCCAGTTACTGACCCTCCTCCATAACGGTTTCCACAGTGACTAACCTTCCTCTGTGAAGTGAGTTACACTTTCCGGGCCCTTCATAATGTATGCCCCTTTGACTGGCTTTTCTCTGGGATAGGTGTCCTGGTGACTGGGCCTCCTCCAAAATGCATGCCCCGATGACTTGCCTTCCTCTTTGATTTGTGCCCCAATGACTGCCTTTTATTTTTCTTATTTCATGATTGGCATCATGGGTGACCCAGTGTCTGTCCCACTTCTGTTATGTGTGCCTAAGTGACTACTCCTCTGTGGTAGCTGTCTCAGTGACTTGTCCTCCTCTGGTTCTTCTCCGTGATCTGTCCTCCAGGACTGATGCTGTAATCAGGGATCAAGTGACTGTCCCTCATCTTTGATGGGTGCATCATTGACTGGTTCTCTTCTGTGACTGTTTACCATTGATAAGTTTTTTTCCATGATGGGTGCCCCTTTGACTGACCTGTCTCCAAAATGGGTGTCATGGTGCCTGGCCCCCACTCATCATGGGATTTCCAGTGACCAGACCTCCTCCTTAATGAATGCTCCAGTAAATAGCCCACCTCTGGAACGAGTACACCTGTGATTTTTTTCTTCTCTATATTATATGTCCCTATGACTTGCACTTTTCTGTAATAAGTGACACAGTGGCTGGCCCTCCTTTGTGATGTGTGACCCTGCATCTAGTCGTCCTCTGTTATTGGTATCCCAGTCACTAGCCATCATCCAACATGAATGCCATAGTTAGCAACCCTCCTCTGTGCTGGGTGCCCCCACATCTGGTTCTCCTTTGTGATGGGTGTCCCAGTGACTGACTCTTCTCTGTGAGCATTGCCCCAGTGACTGAGTCCCTTCCATTGTAGTT
>NW_006978703.1:0-736 GCF_000164805.1 Carlito syrichta | reverse complement strand
TTAGTCAGCTTCTTGTTCCCAAAGGCAGTTTCTCCTAGGATTAAAGATTAGAAACTAAATTACCATAATAGTTTTATTGCCCTGCCTCTAACCAGGCAGGACGTTTTTCTAGTTTCATTACATGCTGAAATTCTGTTTGCTTCAGCCCAAGGCCATTGTCATCGTAACCGTGCAGTCCATTATCCAAGAGTGTGACAGCTACTATTTTATTTTTAGAATAGACTTGTTTGGATAAAACATACTTTTAAGATGACACAATTTCCATTGGAAAGATTTAAACAGTAATAAGTATTCATAGAAAACTTTTAAGTTTTGTTTAAGCTTTTAAGTTTCCTTTTCTCAGATTATGACTTTAGTTCCTGTTCCTGTAGGCCAATTTTAAAATCCTTTGATTAGTATAACGAAGTTTTCCCAACGGTGTTGTTTTTGCTTCTAATATGACAATAGGAAATTTTACTCGTAGCCATGTATTAATATACTAGGATAAAACATTTACGTTTTGGGTTAAAGTCGTAGTTTTATTAAAATAGAATGAGAATTATAGTGTTATGATTTTAAAAATCATACATCAATGATAATTATAAGATTTAATGATAAGGTATTAGCTTAATAAGTTATAGCATAGTATTAAAGTCCAGTCACTAAAACATATAAAAATTGAAGTTTCGATTTATGAAACTCATATAACTCATGGTAAGGAATAAGTTTTGAATTAATTGTTATAGAATTACAGGAA
>NW_006978702.1:0-610 GCF_000164805.1 Carlito syrichta | reverse complement strand
TAGCGAGCTGGCAAGATGGTTAAGTCAACGAGTTAAGTCAGCTGGCTAGCCAGCAGGCTAGCTAGGTAGCAAGCTAGTTAAGTCAGCTGCTTAGCAAGCAGGATAGCTAGTTAAGTGAGCCCGTTGATTCAGTTGGCTTCTCAGCTGCTAGCTAGGTAGCTAGCTAGTTAAGTCAGTTGGGTAGCCAGCTGGCTAGCAGGTTAAGTCTACTAGTTAAGTCATCTGGGCAGTCAGCATTCTGGCAAAGTAGCTAGATAGTTAAGTCAACTAGTTAAGTCAGCTGACTAGCTAGGTAGCTAACTAGTTAAGTCGGCTAGATAAGGCAGCTGGCTAGCTAGTTAAGACAGTTAGTTGTCACCTGGTTAGCCAGCTGCCAAGCAGCATAGCTGGCTACTTAAGGAAGCTGCCTAGCCAGCTGGTTAGTTAGTTAAGTAACCTAGTTAAGTCATCACGCTGGGCAGCAGGTTAGCTAGGTAGATAGGTAGTTAATTTTGCTGGCAAGCCATTGGATTATATAAGTAGGTAGCTAGTTAAGTCAGCTGGCTAGCCATCAAATTATCAAGTAATGTCAGCTAGATAAGTCAGCTCGCTGTCAAGCTGCCTAGCCAGG
>NW_006978701.1:0-483 GCF_000164805.1 Carlito syrichta | reverse complement strand
TAAGGCAACTAGTATCAAAGACACTTATAAGGCAAGTAGTATCATTAGACACTAATAAGGCAAGTAGTAAGAGACGACACTAATAAGGCAAGTAGTATCAGACGACACTAATAAGACAAGTAGTAGGAGATGACACAAATAAGGCAAGTAGTATCAGACGACAATTATAAGGCAAGTAGCATCTCTCGACACTAATAAGGAAAGAAGTATCAGACGACACTAATAAGGCAAGTAGTATCTGATGACAATAATACTGCTAGTAGTATCAGACGACACGAATAAGGCAAGTAGTATCAGACGACAACAATAACGCAAGTAGTATGAGATGACACTAATATGGTAAATAGTATCAGATGACACTAATAAGGAAAGTAGTATCATAAGATACTAATAAGGCGAGTAGTATCATAAGATACTAATAAGGTAAGTAGTATCATAAGACACTAATAAGGCAAGTACTATAGACGACACTAATAAGGCAAA
>NW_006978700.1:0-551 GCF_000164805.1 Carlito syrichta | reverse complement strand
GAAAGAAAAGAAAGAAAGAAAGAAAGAAAGAAAGAAAGAGAGAGAGAAAGAAAGAGAAATACCTTGACATCTTCCTAAACAGAAAAAGAAAGAAAGAAAGAAAGGAAAGAAAGAAAGAAAGAAAGAAAGAAAGAAAGAAAGAAAGAAAGAAAGAAAGAAAGAAAAGAAAGAGAAATACCTTGACATCTTCCTAACCAGAGAAAGAAAGAAAGAAAGAAAAGAAAGAAAGAAAGAAAGAAAGAAAGAAAAGAAAGAAAGAAAAGAAAGAGAAATACCTTGACATCTTCCTAACCAGAGAAAGAAAGAAAGAAAGGAAAGAAAGAAAGAAAGAAAGAAAGAAAGAAAAGAGAAATACCTTGACATCTTCCTAACCAGAAAAAGAAAGAAAGAAAGAAATAAAGAAAGAAAGAAAGAAAGAAAAGAAAGAGAAATACCTTGACATCTTCCTAACCAGAGAAGTGAAAGACCTTTATAATAAAGAACCTACAAATCAGAAAAGTGAGAAGGCATGCGCATACATAGTGTGTTAATCCTTTTCTATAAAGTAGTTT
>NW_006978699.1:0-627 GCF_000164805.1 Carlito syrichta | reverse complement strand
ATCCCAATTCAATACACAAATGGATGCTCTTGTTATATTTTCCAAGTTTTCTTAGAGTTGGAATCTCACTCCTTCGCCCAGGCTGGAGGATGGTGGCTCAGATCCTGCCACCGCAACCTTGGCCTTCTGGCCTCCAGCAAGGTTGTCCCTGGCCTTCCAGGAGCCAGAATGACAGGCATGCACCACCACCCCCGGTTCATTTGGGATGAAGGGTAGAGACGAGCTCTCATTGAGTTACTTGGGTGGATCTCTGCCCGCAGGCTGCTACCAGCCATTGGCCTAGTCCTCCCAAAGTGCTGAGATGATGAGACTGAGCCCACAGACCTGACCTCGATCCTTCATTGAAAATGAACCAAAAGCCCTGGCTCAGCAGCCACGCCTGGAATCCCAGCACTCTGGGAGGCAGAGGCAGGAGGATGGCTGGAGCCCAGGAGCCCAAGGCCAGCCCAGGCCATGCAGGGAGACCCCAACTCCACACCCATCCAAACAGGGGATCTGAGGTTGAGATGTCCGTCATCACGGCCACTCCACAGACTGAGGCAGGAGGATCGCTGAAGCCCACGATTTTAAGGCTGGCAGAGAAAGACCATAATGTCCCCAGGCCCCAGTCTTGTACACAGAGCCAGA
>NW_006978698.1:0-1163 GCF_000164805.1 Carlito syrichta | reverse complement strand
TTTTGTTGTACCCGAATCTGAATTCGAGAGACCGCCAAAGAACCAGCTGTGATGCAAATCACACGAGGGTCTTTATTCAGGCTGGTCTGGGCTCACGTCCGTTACCGGCGCACCGGTACAGGAACCAGAACCCCGACTCAGGTTTGCAAGCATTTTTTTATACACGATTTGGAAGGAGTGGGGTGGCATTACAAACTTGTCCACACAGGATTGGATGGATTGTATGAGTGCGGTTACAGAGATACTGATTGGTTGGTTTGTGTTTGATTTGCACGGGCTCCGGCTGACCATGACTGACCACTAACGGTCAGACAGGCAGGGTGGAACCGGTTAGGTCTTCTGGAATGTTAGATAGCCGGAGGCGCTTGTAACATATTTACTCCGGGGGGCCCAGGTCCGCACAGTCATCGTGACTGTGCATAAGCTGAACCCTGGGTTCAAGAACATGTTTACTAGAAGCTAAGGTTTACATAGTCACCGTGACTGTGCATAAGTCAGCTCTGGCATACAAGCAGGTTTGAATTAATACAAACCTGTCTGTCACAACTTACAGGGGAGTTTGGAAGGGACTTATTGTTTAACATTCGCACACTGCCAGCAGGGGTTACAGTAGCAGAAGCTGGTTAACCTATTAACATAGATATTATGAGGTAAACAAAAACCTAGAGGCGTGGGTAGAGATTTATAAAGTACAACAAACACTTCTTATACAACAATAAAGCTTTTAAGCCTCTCATTCCCCCTCCCATAGGAACCTAAAGAAAGGACCCAACCATGGGTCTGCACAAGTTTCTCGAAGGCCATCCCGAAAATGAGTGGGAGGATTAACACAACAAGGATGAGTGCCGCGTGGCTGGTATTGCTGTTTGAGTACCATGAGTTGAACGGTGCTGACTCAGGCTTTACAAAGGCTATAAGCCTGTTGATGATGCAAGGCCCAAAAATGAGTAGGAGAATTAAAACAGCTAAAGGGCCAGCTACGGTGGAAATTAATGTAGTATACCAGGGTGTGTGCTTAAACCATGCTTCAAACCAATTGAGTTGTTGCTCTCGTTCTTTTTTGCGTTCAGCTAACTCTTCCCTTACCTTAGCCATGGATTCCCTGACAATACCTGAGTGGTCCGTGTGGAAACAACATTCTTCTCCTAGGGTGGCGCATGTTC
>NW_006978697.1:0-897 GCF_000164805.1 Carlito syrichta | reverse complement strand
TGTTGTTTTTGAGTTAGTGATGATGGCCATCCTTACTGGAGTAAGTGGTATCTCAGTGTGGTTTTAATTTGCATTTCTTTGATGATGAGTGAGACTGAGCATTTATTCTTGTGTCTGTTGGCTGCTCATATGTCTTCTTTTGAGAAGTGTCTGTCAATATCTTTTGCTAACTTTTCAACAGGGCTGTTTAATTTTTCTTTTTGGCACATTTGAGTACCTTGTAGATCCTAGATGTTAGGCCTTTGTCAGATGTACAGTTGGCAACTATTTTTTCCCATTCTGTGGGTTGTCTCCCTGCTCTCATGATGGTTTCTTTTGCTTTGCAGAAACTTGTCAGTTTCATGAGACCCCACTTGTCCATCTTATCTCTTATGGCATGGGCATCTGGGGTTTTGATCAGGAATTGGTTGCCAGTTCCAATTTCGAAAAGGCTGTCTCCTGCATTTTTTAAGGCTCTTATAGTTTGAGGTTTTATGTTTAGGTCTTTGATCCATTTAGAGTTATCTTTGTGTATGGTGATAGGTAGGGGGTCTTGTTTCAATCTTCTGTATGTGGTCAGCCAATCCACCCCAACTCAAAAGAGAGAGAGAGAGAGAGAGAGAGAGAGAGAGAGAGAGAGAGAGAGAGAGAATGAGCATGCTCTAGGAAAAACCTGGGTACCTTAAGATGAAGGACACATGTTTTCCTTTGACAAACTTTAGATACTTTTAAGACATTAAGTAAACCATGAGCTTACAGTGGAGGCTCCAGCCATCTGGTCACAAGATTTGATCATTATCTCTCAATGTTTCAAGGTCACAAGGAACTTCTAAATAATGGAAGTTCCTATCTAATGAGATGTCAGCTTTTCTTAGCATGCCATGTTTGCATTTGGGGTAATTCTCTATTATTTCTGTG
>NW_006978696.1:0-761 GCF_000164805.1 Carlito syrichta | reverse complement strand
GAATCCACATCAAGAGGGAGAATCAGGGCATCTTGCTGAAAATGAAAAGAAATCCGGATCTAAGAGTTTGCATTAACTAGAATCTACGGGGCCTCTTGATAAGGTTTAATCAGCAATTTGGGCTCTGGGTTCCAACATTTTTCAGAGCTACTTTCTCCGTGGATATGCTAAATCTGTCATTACAGATCTACAGGAACTTTCTGGTCCTCTTGTTTGTTGTAAAGAAGGATCAGTCCCTACAAATCCTATTGTGTCCTAGGAACATCTATGACCAGAATCATGTTACCCAGAATCAAATGGCATATTAGTACAAAATCCCTCGATTCTGGTAACCTAAAACTACAGAAAATTCTTGTGGGTGTGCAGGTCGAAATTGGGATGCTGGGTTTTGGAGATTCCACATTTTGGGGAAGTCTTGTGAAGGGGAATCAGAAATCTTGGATTCCAGTTCCCAAAGAAAACATTATGGGGGTCTTTTTCTTGATATTCAAACAACTGGAATTCTCGGTCACCAGGAGCTGTCTCAGCATCCTGCAGAGTGAAGCAGAAAGCTGGATAATAGCAGTGGTCATATACAGGAAACTACATGTCATATTGCTTAGGAAGTATAAGGAATCTTGGTTACATGAATCCTCAATCCCAAAAACTAAAGGCCTGTCTCCCTAAGGGTAACCACGAATCACGTTTTGAAGTAGGAATCTGGGTAATGGGAGTGCTCACATACAGGAAACTTCACTGTCTATTGCTAAGTAAGTATAAGG
>NW_006978695.1:0-741 GCF_000164805.1 Carlito syrichta | reverse complement strand
TGATAATACTCCAGCTTATGCAATCCAAAGATTTTCAGTCGTTTTGTATCCAATTTTGGCATCTATCATTCTACAGAAATTCTGTATAATTCTCATGGTCAAGCTATATTTGAAAGCCCATCAAACGTTAAAAAATTAAATAATTACATTGCAGGAAGGGGAATTAAAATATAGTTCTCCCCATCATGGCGTATGTAATGCCATGTTTTTAATTAATCATTTCAATTTGGACTCTCAAGGACATTCAGTTATGAAAAAACTTTGAAATCCTGAGAAAACTGTTAAACCAATGTTAAAATGGAAAGATATTCTTACAGGTCAATGGAAGGGGCCCAATATCCTTTTAATATGTAGGAGAGGATATGCTTGAGTTTTTCCCCAGGACTTACCCTCACATTTCTGGGTACAGGATGGTCTAATTAGGCATGACTAGCCCCCTACTCCTGTCGAGGTACAGGCAGACGAGACATAAATCATGCCGTCAGTCTGAGTCAGATACAGATGATGAAGAGAAGGTGTTGGTGCCAAAACTAAAATGTCTCAACATTCCACAACCACTTCCACCTCCACCAACTCGACCAAAGACATTTCATCATTCATCGTCTCCCACTCCTCAACCCAGATATTACCTTCAAGCTATTGTGACTAGACAGTGCAGACCACCCACATGGGGACAAATCAAGTGGCTCACCCACAACCCTGAGGATCTGGTTCGCTCTCAAAACACTTCTCTCACTTTTT
>NW_006978694.1:0-778 GCF_000164805.1 Carlito syrichta | reverse complement strand
AAAAGTAGAAGAATATCCATTGCAGCACTCATATATACCACTGAAATTTATCTGAATTCAATCAATAGCAGAATGAATGAATAAATATGGATATTATATAGACTACTTATTTTCCTTAACCAAATATAACAGATCACAAACTTTAGACGAGATGTTATTATAGAAGATTTTTAAATGTGTTTTAAAGCAAGTGTGCCAAAAAATTTTTATATTTATATTAGAGCTTCATAATGTCTTTTTTTTTTTTTTTTAGTTAAAGTCTCACTCTGTCCCCCAGGCTGGAGTGCAGTGGCACGCTCACAGTCACTGCAGCCTCGACCTGCTGGGCTTCGGCGATCCTTCCCCCTCAGGCTTTCAATTAGCTGGAATTATAGGCTCGCGCACCACACTCGGTTAATTTTTTTATTTATTGTAGAGATGAGGTCTTGCCTAGTTGCCATGGCTGGTCTCAAACCCCTGGGCTCAGGCAATCTTCTCGCTTCGGTCTCCCAAGGTTCTGGGATTACAGGCTTGAGCCACCATGCCCAGCTTATAATATCATTATTATATTTGATATTATTATTATTATTATTTTAAGATGTTGCTACTTGGCAGGCCCTGGTAGGAGGATTATGCCTTGCTCAAGTACTATTCTAAAGGGGAACTATGCTTCTCAGTTTTGTTTACCCACTTTGAACACTGGCATCTTGATTGTGATCAACAGTTATTGTCGACCAAATCTTGAGAATTAGCTGTAAAATGCCATGGGACCAGGAGGTTGAAGGAAAAATGCTTTGAT
>NW_006978693.1:0-1136 GCF_000164805.1 Carlito syrichta | reverse complement strand
CTTTAATTTTAGGAATTACAGTTTTAATTGCCGTTATAGGATCTGAGGCAACTTTTCCTACTGCCTTAGTGCAAAAAATACACACTGCAGAATATGTGAATAAATTATCTCAAAATGTTAGTCTAGCTTTATTTACTCAGAAACAAATAGATAAAAGCATTATCAATAGATTAAATGCTTTAGAATCTGCATTAATATATATTGGAAATCAGATACAGCATATTAAAGTACAAATGTCTGCTGCTTCTCATACCCAATATAAATGGATTTGTGTCATCCCAATGCCTTATGACAGTCAAATATAACTTGGGCTGACGTTCAGAAACATTTAATGGGAGTTTGGGACTCCACTAATTCAACGTTAAATATTCAACAGTTGCATACCCAAATCATGGCTATCTCTCAGGATCATTTAGTTCCAACCTCCTTCTCTCAATTGGCAGCTAAATTTACTACTACTCTTACTCGTTTTATTTCTTCTAAGTCCCTATAAAACTTAATTTACAATTTCATAGCGGTCGGATTAATTGTTCTGTTTTTGCTGTTTATCCTGCCGGTCATTATCCGAAGATTGAGTACAGTTGTCCAACAAAACTCTGATGCTATCCACCTCGCCATTTTTTTTTTCATTAATCAGTATTTTTTATTATGGTTTTGTGGGGTACAGTTAAGGGTTAGGTGTACAATGACGTTTCATTCAGGCACCCTGTAGATAAGAAGTGTTTTCCCATCCCCTGACAAATATTTGCTACTGTTAATCCCATCTCCCTCCCCCCCATAGTTTCCCAGTACCATCAGTCATTTTCTCATAGTATTGCATTGGATGTTCAAGGTCCATTATATGAGTGAGAACATGTGATATTCGGATTTTTGTTTTTGTGAGAGGGCACTCAGTATTATAGACTCTAGTTCCATCCAGGTGGCAGCGAAATTCATGATTTTGTTCTTTTTTATGGCTGCGTAGTATTCCATCGTGTATATGTACCACATTTTTTTAATCCAGTCCTCTTTTGATGGGCAGCATGGTTGTTTCCAGGTTCTTGCTATTGTGAACAATGTTGCGATAAACATACGTGTGCAGGTATCTCTTTTATAGAGTGATTTGTGTTCTTCAGGGTATATTCCCAGTAGGGGGA
>NW_006978692.1:0-7072 GCF_000164805.1 Carlito syrichta | reverse complement strand
AGAGGACTGCCTGAGTCCATGCATTCGTGACCGGTTTGAACAATTTGATGAGACCTTGTCTCTACAATAAAAATCAAAATATTAGACAGGCAGGGTGACACATGCCTGTACTTCCAGGTACGTGGAGGTTGAGGCAGAAGGATCATAATTAGCCCACTACGTCCAGGCTGCAGTGGCCTTGAGCATCTTACTGCCTTCCAGCCTGAGCAACAGAGTGAGAAACCAACGCTGAAACACAAAGAAAGAAATGTTTGGCTGGAGTGAACATCAATAATTGACTCCCAATTATTTAATATATATATATATTTCATCAGTCTCACTCTGTTGCCAGTATTGAGTACAGCGGCACGCTCATGGCCACTAAGGCCTCGGTTCTAAGCGCAAAAGATCCTATTGCCTCCGTCTTCCCAGTAGCTGGAAATAAAGAATTTAGCCTACAGTTAAGTTGGAAATACAGGCATACAATACCATGCACGCCCAGTTTTTTCATTCATTGTAAAGCAGAAGTCACATCAATATGCCCAAGCTAGTCTCGAATCCCTGGGTCCAGGCTATCCTCACCCTGACAAAGTGCTGGGAAGACAGGCCTAAGCAACCTAACCCAGTTAAACAAGACATTAAAAAAAAAAGGAGGCCAAGCATCATGGCTCACGCCTGGCGTACCAGGCCTTCGTGAGGCCATGTCGAAACGATTGCTTGAGTGAGGTGTTCAAGACCACTTTGGGCAATTTTGTGAGATCTCGTCTCTACAATAAAAATCAATGTCCAGGGATGACACGCATGAGCCACCTCACCCAACTAAGGTGTTCCTTTTAAAAATTAAAAAAAAAGCGATGGACTTGGTGGCTTCATGCCTGTCATCCCAACAGTTTGGGAGGCCAAGAGAAAGCACTGCCTGAGTACAGGTGTACGGGACCAGTTTGGGATATCGGCTGAGACCTCACCTGTACATTAAAAATCAAAATATTTATCAGACAGGTTGATTCACACCTCTATGTCCAGCTACTTAGATGGTAAGGTGGAATTAATGCCTGGGCCCTGTAAGTGGAGGCTGCGGTGGCATTGAATGTGCCATTTCTTTCCAGTTAGTGGGAAGCCAACTCAAAGGAATTTTGGCTTGAAATTTACAAGAAAAAATTGAATACTAATTCTTTAATATCTTTTATTTTATTTTTTTTGCCACTGTCACTCTGTTACCCAGGCTGCAGTGCAGTGGCGTGCTCATGACCACCGTAGACTAGGTTAGGGCTCAGGAGATCCTTCTGCCTCAGTCTTCCCATTAGCTGGAACTACAGGTTTTAGCCTTGAAAGTACCCGGAGCTGGGCTCCGTGGCTTAACCTGTAATCCTGCGCCTTTGGGAGGCTGAGGTGAGAGGACTGCCTGAGCCCGTGGGTTTGAGACCCACCTGGGCAGCGAGACCTCATCTCTACAATAAATAAAAAATTCAGCCAGGCGTGGTAGCACATGCCTGTAATTCCGGCTACTTGGAAGGCTGAGGCAGAAGGATCACCGGAGCCCAGCAGGTCGAGGCTGCAGTGGCCGGGAGTGGCCACTGCACTCCAGTCTGAGTGACAGAGTGAGACTCCAACTCAAAAAAAAAAAAGAAACCTGGAAATACAGGCATGCACCTTGCCAAGCTTATTGTTTTATTTGTTGTAGAGCAGAAGTTGTGCTTAGTTGCCCAGGCTGGACTCCAAACCCTGGGCTCAGCTAATCCTCTAACGTCTGCCTGTCAAAGTGCTGGGACGACTAGCCTTAGCCACCTCACCCAGCTAAAGTCGATATATTAACAATAAAAATTAAAAAATGCCTGGGTGTGGTGGCTGATGCCAGTTATCCCAGCACTTTAGGAGGCCACAATGAGTAGATTGCTTGATTATGGTGTTCAAGACCAGTTAGGGTAATTTGGTGAGATCTCGTCTCTATAAACAAAATCAAAATCTTAGCCGGAAAGGATGGCACATGCCTGTAGTTCCAGCCACTTGGAGGGTGAGGTGGAAGGATCGCCTGGGTCTAGCAGGTCAAGGCAGCTATAGTCATGAGCGTACCACTGCATTCCTGCATGAGCGACAGAGTGAGAACCCGACTTATAAAAATAAAAGAAAGAAAGAAAAATCGTCTATAATTTACATAAAAATAGAATCCTAATTCTTTAACTTAATTTTTTGAAGACAGTCTCACTCTGTTTCCCAGGCTGGAGAGCAGTCTCACGTGCATGGCCACCGCAGCTTTGGTCTGCTTTGCTCTGGTGATCCTTCCGCCTAGGTCTTCCCAAGAGCAGAAACTACATGATTTGGCCTACAGGGCAGCTGAAATTACTGACATACACCACCATGCCTGGCTAGTTGTTTTATTTATTGTAGAGCACAGGCCTTGCCTAGTTGCCCGGGCTGATCTTGAAGCCCTGGGCTCAGGCAATAATCATGCTTCTGTGAGCAAAATGCTGGGATGACAGGCCTGAATCACATCTCGCAGCTAAACCAGACGTTAAAAATGAAAAAGATTAAGGTGTGAGCATAGTGCCACATTCCCGACATCTCAGCACTAGGGAAGGGAAAGGTGAGAGGACTGCATGAGTCCATGCATTCGTGACCAGTTTGGGCAATCTGGTGAGAACTTGTGTCTTCAAAAAAATTAAAATATTAGCCAGGCAGGGTGGCACATGCCTATACTTCCAGCTACTTGGAAGTTGAGGCAGAAGGATTGCATGTGTTCAGTAGATCCAGGCTGTGGTGGCCTTGAGCATCCCACTGCATTCCAGCCTGAGCTACAGAGTGAGAACAGGACTCTGAAACAGAAATAAAGAAAGATTTGACTGGAGTTAACATCAAATATTGGCTCCTAATTCTTTTATATATATATGTATTTAGTCAGTCTAACTCTGTTGCCCAGAATGGAGTGCAGTGGCATGCCCATGGCCTCTGTAGCTCGTTTCTAGGCTAAGGAGATCCTACTACCTCAGTCTTCCCAGTTGATGGAAATAAAGCTTTTAGCCTACGAAGGAACCGGAAATACCGGCATACCATACCATGCCTGCCTAGTTTTTTAATTCATTGTAGAGCAGAAGTCTCGTCAATGTGGCCAAACTGAGGGCGAATGCCTGGGCCCAGGCAATCCTCTCGCCAAAGTGCTGAGATGACAGGCCTGAGCAACGTCACCCATTTAAAAACACATTTTTTAAAAAATTGGCCGGGTATGGTGGCTGACGCCTGTCATCCCAGCCCTTTGGAATGCAATGTCGAGAAGATCGCCTGAGTAGAGTTGATCAAGACCAGTTTGGGCAATTTTGTAAGACCTCATCTCTACAATAAATATCAAAATATTAGCCTGGTTGAGTGGAGCACATCTGTAGTTCCAGATAATTGCAGTGTGAGGCGGAAGGATTGCTTGAGTGAAGGAGGTAGAGACTGTGGTGGCTGTGAGTATGTGACTACATTCCAGCTTCAGAAACAGAGTGAGAACACAGCTAAGAAATAAAAAGAAAGAAGGAATGAAAGGCTTGACTGAAATTTATGTCAAAAAATTGAATCAAAAAATTGAATACAAAAATATTTTTTATTTTTTGGCATTTTCATTCTGTTACCTAGGTTGGAGTGCAGCGTTGTGCTCATCTCCTTCGTAGCCTAGGTTATGACTCAGGAGATCCTTCTGTCTCACTTTTCCTATTAGTGGGAACTACATGCTTTGGCCTACAGGGTGGCTGGAATTACTGACATGCACCACCATGACCGGCTAGTTGTTTTATTTATTGTAGAGCACAGGCCTTGCCTAGTTGCCCAGGCTGGTCTTGAAGCCCTGAGCACAGGCAATAATCTCGTGTCTACAAGCAAAATGCTGGGATGACAGGCATGCGTCACCTCACGCAGCTAAACCGGACATGTTAAAAATGAAAAAAATAGCTGGGCTCTGTGGCTCAGCCTGTAATCCCACTCCTTTGGGAGGCTGAGGTGAGTGAATTTCCTGAGCCCGTGGGTTTGAGACCCGCATGGGCAGCGAGACTCATCTCTACAATAAATAAAAAAATCAGCCGGGCATGGTGGCACATGCCTGTAATTCCGGCTACTCGGAAGGCTGAGGTGAAAGGATCGCCAGAGCCCAGCAGGCCGAGGCTGCGGTGGCCGGGAGCGGCCACTGCACTCCAGTCTGGGCGACAGAGTGAGACTCCAACTCAAAAAAGAAAAAAGAAAGAAAAAAATTAAGGGCTGAGCGTAGTGTCACATTCCTGATATCCTAGCACTTTGGGAAGGAAAGGTGAGAGAACTGCCTGAATCCATGCATTCGTGATGGGTTTGGTCAATTTGGTGAGACCTTGTCTGTATAAAAAAAAATCAAAATATTAGCCAGGCAGGGTGGCACATGCCTGTACTTCCAGCTACTTGGAGATTGAGGTGGAAGGATTGCATGAGTCCAGTAGGTCGAGGCTGCTATGGCCTTGAGCATCCCACTACATTCTATCCTGAGAAAAAGAGTGAGAACCTGACTCTGAAACAGAAAGAATAAAGATTTGGCTGCAGTTAAAATCAAAAATTGACTCCTAATTATTTAAAGTATAAATATATTTAGTTATAATCACTCTGTTGCTAGGATGGAGTGCAGTGACATGCTAATGGCCAATGTAGCCTCAGTTATAGGCTCAGGAGGTCCTACTGCCTCAGTCTTCCCAGTGCTGGAAATACAGGTTTTAGCTTAAAACGAGGCTGGAAATACAGGCATACGATACCATACGTGCCTAGTTTTTAATTCTGTGTAGAGCAGAAGTCTCGTCAACCTGCCCAAGGTGGTCTCAAATCCCTGGGTCCAGGCTATCCTCTCCCTGCCAAAGTGCTGGGAAAAGCCGCCCCAGTGGAGAGGCTCTTGGGTCTTAAGGATGATGGACAGTGACAGGCAGTCAAGGATGGGGGTCACAGGCAGGAGAAGCTTTGTGCAAAGCTTGGTGCTTGAGGTTAACAGGGGTCATCTGGGGCGGCCCTGAGACAGCTTCTGAAGAGGGCCAGGGTGAGGCACACAGGTCATGGGGGCTCCTGAGGCCACACTGAAAGTTCCAGGCCTAGTCCTCAGAGTGACAGCAGTCACTGGTTTTTATTAATTGACACATAATAATTGTATATGTTATATATTTACAGATATGTGATGCTTTTGCATATGTTTGCATCATGAAGTGTTCACATTGAGCTAATTAATGATTCATCACCTCTCATACTTATTCTTTTTGTGGTAAAAATGGACTCTTAACAATGTTGAAATATGCAATGCATGATTATTTATAGCATAGCCACTATTCTGTGCAACAGGTCACTAAATCTTATGCTTTTGGCCTAACTGAAATGTAGTACCCTCTGACCAACATCTTGCCTTGCCCCATCCATGCCTGCCCCCACCCCCGGCATCCCCTAGTAAACACCATTCTACTCTCTACTTCTATGATTTCAATTTTTAAAGGTTCTCTATAGTAAGTGGTATTTCTCAAAAGAAGAGATATAAATGGCGAATGTGCCTATGAGAAAATGCTCCTCATCACAAATCTTTGTGGAAATGCAAATTAGAACCACAAAGAGATGTCACCTCACATGCATTGGAATGGTCACTATCAAAAAGACAAGCGTCTGTCACCCATGGTGGCTCAAGTCTGTAGTCCCAGCATTTTGGGAAGCCAAGGCAGGCAGATTGCTTGAGCTCAGGAGTTTGAGACCAGCCCGGGAAAAATAGTGAAAATGATATTCCATACAATTCAGCAGTCCCTCTCTTGGGAGTATACCCAGAGAATCATAAGTCACTCTACAAAAAAGACACTTGCACATACATAGTTATTGCCACACTATTTACAATAGTAAAAATATGGACCCAACACTGCTACCCATTGATGGAGTACTGTGCAGCCATGAAGAAGAACAAAATCTTACACTTCACAGCAAATCGGGTGGAGTTGGAGAGCATCATCCTAAGTGAACTATCACAGAAACAAAGAACTGAATACCACATGTGCTCACTCATAAGTGTTCTCTGAATACGAAGTCATATTAGCACATGGGAGGTATCGACAGTCATTGGGTACTGCTAGGGGAAGAGGGGAGGGGAGAGGATGAAAGGCATGTGACAACACGTAGGATACCTGGTCCATTACCAGGAGTGGGGCCAGTTAGAAGCCTAAACTTCACCTGCAAGTGGCCTACTTATGTATGTTATCCTCACTTGAATCACATCTCTATAATAAGTGCATTGCCTGAGCCCACGGGTTCGAGACCCACCTGGGCAGCGAGACTTCATCTCTACAATAAATCAAAAAATCAGCCAGGCGTGGTAGTGCTTGCCTGTAATTCCGGCTACTCGGAAGGCTGAGGTGGGAGGATCGCCGGAGCCCAGCAGGTTGAGGCTGCGGTGGCCAGGAGCGGCCACTGCACTCCAGTCTGGGCAGCAGAGTGAGACTCCAACTCAAAAAAAAATCCAATTAAAATGAAAATTAAAAAATTTGCTGGGCATGGTGGTGCACACCTGTGTTCCCAGCTCCTCAGGAGGCTGAGGTGGAAGGATCACCTGAGCCCAGGAGGTCGAGGTTGCCATGCAATGTGATCATCGTGATCATGCCACTGCATTCCAGCCTGACAACAGAATGAGACTCCGGCTCAAATAAAACGAAATGAAATAAGAGAATATAAAATAAAAGACTCTAGTAGTGACTTTAAAAGAGGACAGGATGTGCAGAAAAGGGAAGCTTTGTTCACTGTTGATGGATTTTAAGAGGAGAACATGGGATGCTTCACTCCACAGCTGCATTTATTCATTCAGTATTCACCATCTACTGTGTCCCAGGTCAGGGACTGTACTAGGGGATGGTGGGAAAGCATTTGTGATAAACTGTTCTGGCATTGGCAAGGGACAATTTGAGGGACTGGGAAACTAGAGGCTTTGCAGTCATTCCAGTAAGAAACTGGGGTTGGGCTGAACAAAGGTTCAACCCAGAGTGATGGAAAGGAGAAGATGGATGGGGAGAGATGAAGGGGATGGCCTTGGAAGCAATATGCTCATGGAGGTGGCAGGCCAGGAGGGGTGGGAGGGGAGCAGTGGGTAGGGGAA
>NW_006978691.1:0-398 GCF_000164805.1 Carlito syrichta | reverse complement strand
GCAGGCTCAGGCAATCCACTCACCTCAGCCTCCCAAAGGTGTGGGATTACAGGCTGAGCCACCGAGCCCGGCTAGGCTGCTTTCTTTTAAACCGGTTTTTAGCTACAATTAGTATAGGGTTTTCTCTACTTATTACAGAAATTGAATTTATTTTATTCATAGAAAGTATTGTAGAATAGGTTATACTATGTCAGTGAATTATGTCAGTTCAGGCATGATCAAACGTGATATTTTGAGGTTTAATAAGAATACAGCTAACTTTAGAAATTTCATTGTTTCCATTTTCTACATTTGCGGTTTTGGCTTTAATACAATTTACAGTTTATATTTGGGTTTTGTTTTTTAGAAGCTTTATTGCTGATGATCAGGATTAGGAATTAGAAACTTTTATAGAAGTT
>NW_006978690.1:0-4555 GCF_000164805.1 Carlito syrichta | reverse complement strand
TCCTATATAGCTAACCAGCTGGTTAGCCAGCTGACTAAACTAGGTGACTTAACTAACTAGCCTTCTGTCTAGCCAGCTAACTAAATCAGCAAGCTACCTAGCTAGCCATATGTCTAGTCAGCTGACTTAACGAGGTGACTTAACTAGCTAGCTTGCTGGCTAGCAGGCTGACTCAACTTCCAAGGTACCTAGGTAGCCAGCTGGATAGACAACTGACTTCACTATCTAGCTAGCTACATATCCTGCTGGTTTGCCAGCCGACTTATCTGCTTAGGTACCTAGGTAAGCAACTGGCTAGTGAGCTGACTTAACTAGGTTACTTAATTAGCTATCTAACTGGCTAGCCAGCTGACTTAAGCAGGTAGTGACCCAGTTAGGCAGCTGGCTATCTAGCTGACTTAACTTGCTGACTTAACTAGCTAGCAAACTGACTTAACTAGCTGACTTAAGCAGCTAGCTACCTAGCTAGCAAGCTGGGTTATGTAGCTGGAGTAACTAGCTAGCTATCTATCTAGCTATCTAACTAACCACCTACTTAACTAGATGACTTAACTAGCTGCCAAGCGGTATTAACTAGCTGACTTATAGAGCTAGCTTTCTAGATAGTCAGCTGACTTAACTAGCTGAAATAACTAGCCAGATGGCTAGCCATCTGATTTATCTAGCTTTTTAACTAGCTAACAATCTGGATAGCCAACTGTCTTAATGAGCTGACTTAACTAGCTAGCCAGCTGGTTTCCAGCTGACTTAACTAGCTGACTTAACCACCTAGTCAGCTGGATAGCCAGCTGACTTAATTAGCTGGCTACATATCTAGCCAGCTGGCTAGCCAGCTGACTTATCTAGCTGACTTAAGCTAGCAAGCTTGCTAACCACCTGTCCGACTCTCTACATAGCCAGCAGGCTAGCCAATTGACTTAACTAGCTGACTTAAAAAAGTATCCTCTGGCCAGCAAGCTGACATATGTAGCTACCTATCTACCTAGTCAGCTGGCTAGACAGCTGACTAAGCTAGCTGACTAAACCAGTTAGCTAGTTGGCTAGCCAGCTGACTTAACTCACTGACATCATTAGCTAGCCAGGTAGCTATCTAGCTGATTTAACTAGCTAGCTATCCACCTAGACAGTTGGCTAGCCAGCTGTCTTAACTAGCTGAATTAACCAGCTAGCCAGCTGGCTAGCAAACTGACTTAACTAGCTTGATACCTAGCTAGCCAGATGGCTATCCAGCTGACTTAAGTAGCTGACTTAACTAGCTGACTTAACTATCTAGTTAGTCAGCTGCTTTAGTTATCTAACTAGAAAGCTACATAGCTAACAAGCTAACTTAAATAGTAAGCTGTCTTGATAGCTAGCTGACTTAACCAGCTAGATAACTAGTTAACTTAATCATTATCTAACGTGCTAGCTAGGTGACTTAATCATCTGACTTACCTCATTAGCTAATGAGCAGGCTAGCTGACTCATTCAGCTGATTTAACTCATTAGCTATCTAGTTAGCTAGCTGACCATCCTGCTGAATTAACTCGTTAGCTATCTAGCTAGCTAGCCTACTCAACCAGCTGACTCAATCCGTTTGCTAACTAGTTAGCTAGCCAATTCAACCACCTGACCTACTCCTTTAGTTATCTAGCTAACTACCTGACTCAACCTGCTGACTTAAAACTTTAGCTAACTAGCTAGCTAGCTGTCTTAACCAGCTGACAAAATTAGAAGCTGACTTATCTAGCTGACTTAGCTAGCTTACTTAACTAGTTAACTAGCTGACTCAGCTGGCTGACTTAACTAGTTAGCTAACTGAATTAACTACGTTAATTAAATAGTTAGCTAACTATTTAACTAGCTGAATAGTGAGCAGACTTAATTAATTAGCTAACTCTTTAGGTAGCAGACTTAAGTAGCTAACTTAAATAATGAGCTAACTAGTGAGCTAGGTGACAGCTTACTTAGCTGCTAGCTAGTTAGCTAGCTCATTTATCTAACAGACTTAACTAGTTGGCTAACAAAATAGCTAGCTAAATTATTGCGCTGGTTAATGAGTTAGATAACTGTTTTAACTAGTTGGTAAACGAGTTAAATAGCTGACTTAGCTAGTTGGTTAACAAGTTAGCTAGGTGACTTAACTTGTTGGCTGATGAGTCGGCCATCTAGCTACCTGGTTTAACACGTTGGCTGACTACTCGGCCAACTTGTTAGCTGGATTAACAAGCCGACTTATTGGCCGATGATATAGTTTGGTTAAATATTTGGCTGATGACGATTTGGTCACATAGTTCGGGTTAGTATTTGGCTGGGAAGTTTGCTCACCTAATTAGTCGGCTGACTAGTTAGCTGACCTAACTAGGCGGGAGTCTATTTGGCTTACCTAACTTGTCAGCTGACAAGCTGGCCCACTAGTCAGCCCATTGGTCAGCTGACTTAACTAGATGGTTGACTAGTAGGCCAAAAGGTTAGCTGACTTAACTAGTCAACCAGCAAGTGGGCAGACAAGTGAGCTGACATAACTAGTTGTCCGGTGAGAGAGTCGACTCGTCGGCTGAATTAACTAGTCTTCTGGCACTGAGCTGACACATGCAATGCCATAACTAGTCAGCCGGCTAGTGAACCAAACAGTGAGCTGACTTAACTAGTAGACTGGCGAGTGAGCTGACTATTTAGCAGACCTTTTGGCCTGCGAGCGAGCTGACAAGTTTTTTGACCTGTTGGCTGGTGTGCGACACAACTAGTCTGCTGACCGGTTGGCAGGCAAGCAGGCCTACTAGTTAGCTGACCTGCTGGAAAGCGAGGGAGCCCACTAGTCAGCTCACCAGCTAGCTGAGTTTATAGCTGAATAGTTAACTAAGTAACTAGCTGAATGGCTAGCTGATTTAACTATCTAGCTGACTAGCTAGCTGACAAGCTAGCTGACTTAACCTGCTATGTGAGTAGGAACCTGATTAACTAGCTGACTTAACTAGGTACCTGAATAGTTAGTTAACTTGCTAGCTCACTTAATTTGCAAGCTGGCTATCTAGCTGACTTAATTAGCTGACTAGCTAGTTGACTAGCTAACTGGCTAGCCTGCTGATTTAAATAGCTAGCAACCTGGTTGGTTACATGGCTAACCACAAGTCTTAACTAGCTAGCTACCTGGCTGACTAGCTGGCTAGGCAGCTGGCTCGATAGCTAGCAGGATCACCACCTGGCTAGCCAACTGGTTTAAATAGCCAGCCGGCAGGCTGGACATTGGGATAGCCGGTCATCTTAACTAGCAAGACACACTGCTGGTCAGTCAGATAGCCAGCTGGCTTAAATAGCTGGCCACCTACTTGACCAGCCTGCTAACAACGTGGCTTAACTTTCCAGCCACCAAGCTAGCAAGCCGTCTAACCAGCTGACTTAACTAGCTGACTTGACTAGATAGACATCCAGATAGCCAACTGGATTTACTAGCTAGCCACTAAGTTAGTCAGCCGACTAGCCAGCTCACTTAACTCGCTGACATAACTAGCTAGCCAGCCAGCTAGTCAACTGACATAATTAGCTTGCTACCTACCGAGTCAGGTGGCTAGCCAGCTGACTTAACTAGCAAGCTACCTAGCTAGCCAGTTGCCTAGCCACTTTAATTAACTATCTTACTTAACCAGCTAGCCAGTTAGCTAGCCAGCTGATTCAACAAGCTGACATAACTAGATAGTCAGCTGGCTAGCCAGCTGACTTAACTTGCTGAAAATTCTAGCTAGTCAGGTGACTAGCCAGCTGAATTAACTAGATAGCTACCTACCAATCCTGCAGTCTTACCAGCTGACTTAACAACCTAGTTACCTAGCTAACAAGTGGCCTAGCAAGCTGAGCTATCTAGGTGACTTAACTAGCTAGCCAGCTGGCTAGCCTGTTGACTTAATTAGCTAGATAGCAAACTAGGCAGCTGGCTAGGCAGCTGACTTAACTAGCTGACTTAACTAGCTAGCCAACTGACTTAACTAGCTGATTTAACTATCTAGCTAACTAGATAGCCTGCTGAATTTACTAGCTGAAATAACTAGCTAGCTATCTAGCTAGATATTCTAGAAGGTCAACTTAACTAGCTGACCTAACAAGCTAGCTAGCTGACATAACTAGCTGACTTAACTAGATAGCTACCTAGCTATCCTGCTGACTAAACTAGCTGAAATAACTAGCTAACCTGCTGTCTAGCCTTCTGAATGATCTAGATTTTTAACTAGCTAGGGAAATGGCTAGTCAACTGACTTAACGAGGTGACTTAACTGGTTGATTAATGAGTTAGGTTAGCCACCTGACTTAACTAGTTGATTAATGAGCTAGGTAGCTCATAACCAGGTGACTAAACTATCTGACTTAGCTAGACATCCAGTTGGATAGCCAGCTGACTTAACTAGCACTCTAGCTTTCTAGCCACCTGGATAGCCAGCTGACTTAACTAGCTGACTTAATTAGCTAGCCAGATGGCTAGCCAATTGACTTAACTAGTTAGCTATCTAGCCAGCCAGCTGGCTATCCAGCTGATTTATCTAGCTGGCCTGCTATCAAGCCAGTTAAATTAACTAGTTTGCTA